>NC_043701.1:118296049-118297347 GCF_006229205.1 Suricata suricatta | reverse complement strand
GAGAGAGAGAGAGAGAGAGACAGAGACAGAGACAGAGACAGAGACAGCACATACCAGCTGGGGAGGGGCAGAGAGAGAGAGATAGAGAGGATCCCAAGCAGGTTGTCCTGAGAGCAGAGGAGCAGAGAGCCTGATGTGGGGCTTAAATTCACGAACCATTAGATAGGACCTGAGCTGAAATCAGAAGTTGGACACTTAACTGACTGAGCCACCCAGGTGTTCCTTGCTGCACCTGCTTTTGAAGATATGAGATTGAGATCCAATTTCACTTATATTTTTTGGCAGCCCACATCACTGATGAGCGCAGTATTAATCATTAAGAAAAAGTACAGTCGGGAGCACAGGGCATTTGTGAACATTCATATTGCACTTGTAATCCATGGCTCATTTTGATCTGACTCCTCTAAGACAATATGTCTAAATTATAACTGTACTACATGTTTGATATTATACAGTTATGTGAATTATAGTAATACTAAGCCATCATCATAGTTATAATACAAAGGCTGTTTTAAATTACTTATTCAGGAAGTAAATCTTTAATTATTAGAAAAATGCTGGGGTGCCTGGGCAGCTCAGTTGGTTAAGTGTCTACATGTGCAAGTAAATAGAAGATGCATTTTATAAACTTTTTCTGATGGATGTATAAATTTAAATCAGACCTAACTTGGCTTCCTTAGCCTGTGTTTAAATATTAGTTTAACAAATCTTTATAATATACTTAATTTGTATTTATCAAAATGAATGTCTGTTTTCTTGCTTTTGTTTTATGTTGTCAATTGTGCTAAGCTCTAAACCCTTTTGAGTTTGTAAGATTACCATTGGCATGCCAGATTTTTTATAATATATGAGCCAATTCAGCCCTATTGGTAAAATTCACTTAGCAACTAAGCCCTATAGTTTTATCACCGAATCCTGATTAATTTAAACTATCAGGTTTTAGTGATTTGCCTTATGATAATAACCCTGAAAAGTAATTCAGGAAAATATATAATTAAATGTCTAGCTTAGAGGTATTAGATTATATGCTGACATAGAAAATATGAGTCAAATAGATGTAATTGTTTGTTTTTTGTTGTTTTTCCAAATTGATCACTTTTACAACGTGTTTTCTTTATTTTTTCTTTATTTTATGTTTTATTTATTCTTGAGAGAGAGAGAGAGAGAATGAATGAACAAACGAACGAAGAGGGGAGGGGCATAGTAAGAGAGGGACACAGAATCTGAAGCAGGCTCTAGGCTCTGAGCTGTCAGGACAGAGCCCGATGTGGGTTTTGAACCCACAAGCTCTGAGATCA
>NC_043701.1:118294663-118295949 GCF_006229205.1 Suricata suricatta | reverse complement strand
TGATCTCAGAGCTTGTGGGTTCAAAACCCACATCGGGCTCTGTCCTGACAGCTCAGAGCCTAGAGCCTGCTTCAGATTCTGTGTCCCTCTCTTACTATGCCCCTCCCCTCTTCGTTCGTTTGTTCATTCATTCTCTCTCTCTCTCAAGAATAAATAAAACATAAAATAAAGAAAACACGTTGTAAAAGTGATCAATTTGGAAAAACAACAAAAAACAAACAACAATTACATCTATTTGACTCATATTTTCTATGTCAGCATATAATCTAATACCTCTAAGCTAGACATTTAATTATATATTTTCCTGAATTACTTTTCAGGGTTATTATCATAAGGCAAATCACTAAAACCTGATAGTTTAAATTAATCAGGATTCGGTGATAAAACTATAGGGCTTAGTTGCTAAGTGAATTTTACCAATAGGGCTGAATTGGTTCATATATTATAAAAAATCTGGCATGCCAATGGTAATCTTACAAACTCAAAAGGGTTTAGAGCTTAGCACAATTGACAACATAAAACAAAAGCAAGAAAACAGACATTCATTTTGATAAATACAAATTAAGTATATTATAAAGATTTGTTAAACTAATATTTAAACACAGGCTAAGGAAGCCAAGTTAGGTCTGATTTAAATTTATACATCCATCAGAAAAAGTTTATAAAATGCATCTTCTATTTACTTGCACATGTAGACACTTAACCAACTGAGCTGCCCAGGCACCCCAGCATTTTTCTAATAATTAAAGATTTACTTCCTGAATAAGTAATTTAAAACAGCCTTTGTATTATAACTATGATGATGGCTTAGTATAACTATAATTCACATAACTGTATAATATCAAACATGTAGTACAGTTATAATTTAGACATATTGTCTTAGAGGAGTCAGATCAAAATGAGCCATGGATTACAAGTGCAATATGAATGTTCACAAATGCCCTGTGCTCCCGACTGTACTTTTTCTTAATGATTAATACTGCGCTCATCAGTGATGTGGGCTGCCAAAAAATATAAGTGAAATTGGATCTCAATCTCATATCTTCAAAAGCAGGTGCAGCAAGGAACACCTGGGTGGCTCAGTCAGTTAAGTGTCCAACTTCTGATTTCAGCTCAGGTCCTATCTAATGGTTCGTGAATTTAAGCCCCACATCAGGCTCTCTGCTCCTCTGCTCTCAGGACAACCTGCTTGGGATCCTCTTTATCCCTCTCTCTCTGCCCCTCCCCAGCTGGTATGTGCTGTCTCTGTCTCTGTCTCTGTCTCTGTCTCTCTCTCTCTCTCTCTC
>NC_043701.1:118293196-118294563 GCF_006229205.1 Suricata suricatta | reverse complement strand
CTGCTTTTTCATGTTTTTTTAGTATTGACATGTCCTATGAATATACCAGAACTGTGGATCCCAGGTCATAGGGTAGCATCCGACCCAGAAGGAAATCTACGTGATTGAGTTTCTGGATTCTTGTTGGGAAGCCCAGCCTCCTGCCATAAGTTTACAAAGGGTGCAGAGTTCCCCTTATCATTAGTGTTCCTAAGCATGAGTAAACAAACATAAGTAGGAAAACTTCATTATGGAATCAGCCACTGTGTTCTGAGAAACATTCCTATAGATGCCAGAAGCATCTTTTAATATAGAAAAGTTCAATCACATATGCTTGGTAAAACAAAACAAAAACAATCTTCCACTGGAGATTTAGGAAAATGCAATTCAAATTCTGTTGGCAAATGTGCCTGCCATTCTGTTCAATAAGTGTATGCCCTGTGGAGACTGGCAACGTGAATACACCGTTATCTTTATCCCTGTTTCCTGTAGCTCTCAATGTGAAGTACTTGCAACTCTGATTATGACTAGTGTTTAAAGGTAGATATTTCCTTACTCCTCTTGGCTCCCATAGAGGAACAAACGATTCTCAGAAATCTGATTTCTTCTGTACAGCAATTTCATCTGTCTTCAAATCATTTGGTTGATTGAGAGCAATGAGTTCTGTATTGGCTCTGATGATGCAGATAGTCTAGAGAATTAAAATTAAGGAATAGTTGCATGTCACATCTCCAAATTTCATCTTTTCCCAGCCAGTGCCTTGCCCTGGATATAGCAGAGTATCCAGATCTCCAGCATGACCTTCTCTTGAGTTTTATGATTAAATACTAGTCCAGATCTTTACCTTTCTTTGATATCTGGCCCCAGGAGATGAACTCTTCTTGACATGCTACCAAGAGGAGCTAGCTTCAGTGGGTAGTGAATCAGTTTCAGCCCGCCATTGGGTTTCTCATAGCATTCATCTCAAAAAGAACCACTCCATTTCAGTGTTCTTGTATTTCCAGACACTTGCTATATGCCGCCACTCAGGGTTCTTCCATCAACTAGGACTCCATGTCACTCTACTGCCAACAGTGAAAACCTGATAGTCACCAGCTCCCTTGTTTCATGCTGCTCTGTAGCAGACATACCCCAATGACCAGTGATAGGGTCCCCACTGCCTACTGGGCAGCAGCTAACCCAAGTCCAGAGTCTCATCTTCATGTCAATTTGCTCAGGCCATTTGTCACACCAATAATGACCACTTAGTTTCCTCATAAAGATGACTCTGAAATGGAGGTTATATTGGAGGACATGTATCAGAAAGTACTTCCTGGACCAGTATATATCTGTTGGCCTATTTCTGATGATCTCTGTTTCTTTTTGTTATGTTGTGTATTTTCCTCATG
>NC_043701.1:118287603-118293096 GCF_006229205.1 Suricata suricatta | reverse complement strand
AAGTTGGTATCTTTCAAAGTCTGTTTGCATTGTGTCTGACCTTGCAGGCACTAATGTTCAGAATTTTTAGCTGAAAACATAATTATGTTTATTAACCTAAACCCATAATGCCACAGTACAGATGTGAAGAAATAGATTTTCAATTATAAATTACAAATGTAGATGATAAATATCAGATTAGAATATTATAATACATATTAGAATATTATAGAACATTATGATATAATTATATGATCTATTAGAAACTCTATAATCTATATCAACTATAATATATATATAATCTATATAGATCTATATAGACTATATATATGTGTGTATGTATATATATATATATATATACACATATATAACCTATGTAGTCTATATAGACTATTAGAATCTCTAGATTACAAATATTACAAATATAGATTACGATCAATACCATGCATTACACAACTTGTTCTGGAACATTATATCCACGTATGTCTAAGAGTCAACTAATCAGAAAAAAAAATTACTGAAACATCTTACATGTATGTACGGCAACTGTGATATGGCTGTAGTTTGATTTAGGAAACTATATTATGTTTGAGCTGTTGAAGGAGATTTTGAAGAAGTCAATTCAAATAATAACAAGAGATGGTAAGGAACAACCACTCTAACGTAATGTATCTCCCTGTAAGAATGGAACATGGTTCCTGTGAATTGAGTACAGGAAGTAGTATCAGGGGCATTTATATCATCAGTGTATAAAGAACAAAAAGTGTTTTGCTGACGTAAGGACATGTTTTTGTTTGCAACAAATCTCCCTTACCTGACTCCACAAGTTCCACCATTAAAGAGGAATTCAAGATGCACACCAAAGAAAGCTGCATTTGGCTTGTAGGGCATAGGAAAGAAAAGGTCATTAAAGTAAAAACTTAGAGAATAAAGCAAGGGGAAAAAAAGAAACAGAAAAGGTGTTCATTTGACTTAACATCACACTGAATATTAGGTACCCATCCTTGAAGAGCTCCTAAGTATAGAGACACCTAAAATAAGTAGCTTTTCTTATGGTGTGATAAATGCTCTAATAGAAAAATATCCAAAATCCCTGATTAAAATGCTGAAACTTCTTTAACCTGGAGACAGGGTGTATAATAATAAGATCAGATATTATGCTTGATAATAATTTGAATCAAAGCAAAAGAAATTTATTATTCTTTTTCTTCTAACTGGAACATAAGCTTGTTTTTGATACTTGATAATTGTTCAATAAATGGATGGATGGATGGGTCTTTCTGCAATTACACGCCGTGTGTCAGCTACAGTTAAAACTCACAGGTCAGACATAAAAGACAATTGGCTGGCAAGCACACTAATGGCCGATGTAACAGTTTTCTGAGTGTTTTTAACCGAGTGTACTTGGTTCAGTTGATTTGGTATTTGAAAACATCTTCCCCAAGACTGCTTAATTAAAGCCTCTTCATTGATTCCTCAAACTCACACACACACACACACACACACACACACACACACACACACACACACACCAATCTCTCTGTAATTCTCATTAAAATAAAAAAGTTACAAGGGGATATCATACTGTGTCATAATGTTTAATTTTAATTACCACAATGTATAAAGATGATAACATACAGAATAAGTCCAGAGAACAAGGAGATGCAAAGGAATTTATAATTTTGTCTTCTATCACAGATCAGACAACAGCTGAGGAGGGCTCCAAGTTCACGAAGTTGACTGTTTCAGATAATAGGATAATTTATGTTACATACATATGCTTTTTTCAATTAAAATTTTTTCAGATTATGAGCAGGGAGGGGCAGAGAGAGAAAAAGGGAGACACAGAACCAAAGCAGGCTCCAGGCTCTGAGCCACCAGTCCAGAGCCCCACGTGGGGCTACAGCCCACAGACTGTGAGTTCATGACCTGAACTGAAGTCGGACACTTAAACTTACTGAGCCACCCAGTGCCCCTACATGCATATGCTTTTAAGCCTTAAGAAACATTTAATATTTTAACCAAAATAACACAAAGAATAAGCATTGTATAAAGTTTGCTTTGCATACATACTTAACAGAAATGCATGTATGATATTTTAAACAATGATAAAGCAATGTAGTTCATGCTCAATTCAAGCAGAATTTTAGAGATAAAACAGGGTATCTATTACTAGTCATACTTGCAGATGCATGTGGCAGGTCACACGTAGGCTTATGTACTTTGTGAAATCTCCTTTAAAAATAGCAAGGTGATGTCAGCCTAATTACTCTGAGACATGGCTTTACGGATTATTTCCCTGTGGGATTATGGGATTAACTTCAGTGTGAAGTTTAACTAAGATGTAAGAAATCTCAGTAATGTGTGTGGGTACCTGATTTCTATTTACCTATGGTATATGGTTGAGTTCATTCCCATGAAGGCCAAAATAATTTCCATGTTTCCTATTAAGAGAGAAAGATTTTGCTGCTTCATACACCTGCCCATCCCAGCACCCTGTCTCATGGGTGGTGCTGAACTACCACAGGCATCGGAATGGGTGGCCAGACTGAGTTCCAGGTACGAAACTGGACTTGGGCAGCCAGACAAGACAGAGTTGTGGTGTAAACTCCACTAATAGAAATACAGGAACGCTGTTCTCATTTTATAAATGGTAGCCATTGCCAGAATTTAATGACAAGCATTAATATGAACTGAGAACTTAATTATGTATAGGCACTTACTTTTATTGAGAATTTTTAAGGCACTGTGATAACTTAATGTGATTTTTAAGGCTGCCTCATTATTTCAACTCTAAACAACCCCTATAAGTAGGATGCATTTCCCCAAAGAAATACATTTGAATCTTTGAGTTTGTGTTTTGCCCTTTGTAACTGACTTTGAATCCTCTCAGCTGTCCAAACTCTAAGATGAGGAGATTTATGGATTAAAATACATTAATGGGGGCACCTGGGTGGCTCAGTCCGTTAGGCATCTGACTTGGGCTCAGGTCATGATCCCATTGTTCATGGGATTGAACCCCGCATCAGGCTCTGTGCTGACAGGTAGCTCAGAGCCTGGAGCTTGTCTTCAGATTCTATGTCTCCTTCTCTCTTAGACCCTCCCCTGCTCACACTGTCTCTCTGTCTCTCAAAAATAAATAAAAAAACATTAAAAAAAGAAAATACATTAATAATCAGTCATTAGCTTGGTAAATACTAAGCCATTATTATTGTTGAAGCTATCATGATGATCCTACAAAGGAGAAAGCCAGCCCCAGAGAAGACAATCAACTTGCCTTAGTTTCCATTGCTAGTAAGTTGTCAGGGTTGAGGTCTAAACACACATCTTTGTCTAGATCCAAAGTCAAATCCAAAGGACC
This sequence comes from Suricata suricatta, assembly GCF_006229205.1. NCBI lineage: Eukaryota > Metazoa > Chordata > Mammalia > Carnivora > Herpestidae > Suricata > Suricata suricatta. Next base: position 118,289,756 of record NC_043701.1, on the reverse strand, counting down.
CAAAAACAAACACCAAGTTTAAAATGAGACCATCATAAACTGGAGTTATGATGAAGAGTAAGAATTGTTTCAGTATCTTAATGGCATGGGACCATGTGAAAAAGAAGCAAGGGTTGTTCTCTGTGTTCAGTGCATTTTTTTTTTGAGTTTCTGAAGCTTATCCAAGTGGGTGTATCAAATTGATTTGAAGGCCAAGAATAAGAATAGATGCTAGAAGCCTAACTTTGTCTTTATTTGTAGACTTGCATACTGTTTGATAACTAAGAACATTCTGTCTCTTCCTTGTAGAGGCATGGAGATGATGAATAGATCAGTAGTTTGCCTCCAGTGGTACAAAATCCAATCTTGGAACACAGAAATTTTAATAGGGTACTGCTTGGTTTTCATAGCAATTATTAAGAATTGACACATATTTAATCAAACTTTCAGACTTAGACTGCCATGTCTGTTCTTACCTTATTTCCCACTTGTTCCCCAAGACTAACAGTTCTGTGTGTAAGAGGAAAGTCATCCCACTTCTACTGTAAGAAAGTAGACTTGATATGTCACATTACTAAATCTAATCTACTCTTGTTTCAAAAATATATTTGGCATATTTTTAAACATATTATTAAAATTCTATAAACAGACACATGTCTTTCTGGAAACATAAAATGCTTCTTCCATTTTGATCATTGAGAGACTCAGGCTCTTGTGGAAAATAATTTCTGAGAATTGAGTTCTACCAGATAGTCCCTGAGATTCTATTAAAATTAGGATTCTTTGAATTTCAAATACCATACATTGATATGATATGGCATAACTTAAATTAGGGTTTCCATTTTCTTTTGTATATTTTACTTGTACTTGACATTATGTTTTTGAGGCATAGTAACTAGGTCTAGTAGTAAGTTATATGTGATGCTCAACTTATTAAGTAAATAAGCAATAGTAATGCTAGAATATTTCCAATTTGATGTGCCACAAGGTATTTATAAGTTCTACCAGAGGAAAGACGGCATTTAAGGTTTTGAATTTCCCATATGCATGCATGATATTTTCTTCTCATGAATTCCAATTTAACTTGAATAACAATATATCATCTCTACCTTCAACTACAACACAACAAAACTACTAAAAAGTAAAGTGTGGCACTTATAAAAGTGATTCTAAACGAATTAGTCTTCATTTTATTAAATAAGGCTTAACTTATTTGTTTGTTTTAATAGCAGGAGAAAATAGACTCCAAGTATAATCCAGAAATATAGCCCTAAAATGCTTCTAAAATAAAAGCCTAATGTTGTCTCTCTGTTACAGATGTGCTTTGATGATTCTGGGAATGACTGAGTAGGGGGCTCAAAACCTAGACAGATGCCTTCGCAGTAGTACTATTTTCTAATTTATACTTGATTTGGCAAGATACAGAAACTGTGAGAACTTTAGCATAAAGAAATAAAAAGTAATAAAATATAAAAACTAGATGTTTAAAGAAAACATTTTATTTTTTTAATTTAATTTAATTTTTAATTTAATTTTATAATTTTATTTATTTATTTATTTTTTATTTTAGAGTAAGCATACACATGAGCAGGGGAGAAGGGCAGAGGGAAAGAGAAAGAGAATCTTAAGCAGGCACCGCATTATCAAACCAGAGTCCAACTTGGGACTCGAACTTATAAACCATGAGAACATGACCTGAGGCAAAATCAAGTCAGATACTTTACTGACTGAGACACCCAGGCACCCAAGAAAACATTTTATTTTTATATATATTTATATATATTTATATATATTTATATATATATAAATATAAATTAACAGTATAATACTTGAATTTTCTTTGAAGATGAAATCAAATAATCTATCTACATATTAATTCAAAAAACAAATAATCCAGTGAAGAAATGGGCAGAAGATATGAACAGACACTTCTCCAAAGAGGACATCCAGATGGCCTATGGGCACATGAAATGATGCTTAACATCACTCATCATCAGGGAAACACAAATCAAAACCACACTGAGATACCACCTCACACCAGTCAGAGCGGCTAACATGAACAAAGCAAGAGACTACAGATGTTGGAGAGGGTTTGGAGAGATGGGCACCCTCTTACACTGTTGGTGGCAATGTAAACTGGTGCAGCCGCTCTGGAAAACAGTGTGGAGGTTCCT
>NC_043701.1:118281345-118287503 GCF_006229205.1 Suricata suricatta | reverse complement strand
GGGGGGAAAAGAGGTGGTGGTGATGGTGGAGGGCACTTAAGGGGAAGAGCACTGGGTGTTATATGGAAAACAATTTGACAATAAAATATTATGGAGGAAAAAATTATATTTTAATAAGTTCATAAAATAATGGTTCTCAGCAATAAAGAATATTTTTAATTATCATATAATTTACTAATCTATTTAATGCATTTCACTTTTCTAAAACTTATATTTTTTATGATTTGCTTTACATACTCCTTTGGGAGCAATATAGAATCATATTTAATTATTGAGAAAATAGATTCTACTGGCAAAAATTTTTCATTGTTTCATTCACTGTGATTTTCCTTTTATGCAGTCAACTGTACAAAAGTAAATATGTTTAAATCAGCATTTAGTGCTCTGATTTGCTCTTTTTTTAAGTTTATTTATTTTGAAGGAGACACATACGTGCACAAGCAGGGAAGGGGACAGAGAGAGAGAGAAGGGGACGATGAATCCCAAGCAAGCAGTCACTGGGTCCTATTAGCTCTCAGCCTGACTTAGGACTCGATCTCATGAACCATGAGATCATGACGTGAGATGAAATCAAGAGTCCCATAATTAACTGACCAAGCCATCCAGGTGACCCTGATTTGCTCTTAATCGAATTACCAATACAAATATGTTTGTCCTTAAATTTAGTAGCCAAAAAACATTTGAGGAGAGTTACTGTTTATTACTCTATAAATATCTCATTCAGGACAGCCTGGAGGGCTCAGCTGGTTAAGTGTCTGTCTGACTTTGGCTCAGATCATGATCTCCAGGTTCGTGAGTTTGAGCCTCATGTCATACTGTGCTGACATCTAGAAGCCTGCTTCAGAGAGTCAGTCTCATATTCTCACTCTCTCTCTCTCTCTCAAAAAAAAAAAAAACAACATTAAAAAATAATAAAATATCCCATTCAGTGGTGCCTGGGTGGATCAGTCAGTTGAGTGTACCACTCTGTCTCAGGTCATGATGTCACAGTTTGGTGGGTTTAAGTCTCACTTCAGGCTTTGTGCTAACAGCACAGAACCTGCTTATGATTCTGTGTCTCCCCCTCTTTCTGTATTTCTCCAGCTCACTCTTTCTCTGAAAAATAAACAAATATCTAAAAATGTAATTTGAAACTATGTTAAAGCCCATGTTAAAGGCCCATCAGTAGGGAAATGAATAAATAATGGATAAATAATGTAAAACACTATTTCAGCCATTAAAACATAAATCTGTAAGGTCTGACTGGAAAGATGTCCTGGACATATTGTTTAAAAATGAATAAATAACAAAAAAAAGTAAATATTCCATTCAAACAGTTCCAAATAAATATATACTATAGACTATTTCATTGATATAAGAGAAAGAGAACATTTAAGTTATTGTACTAGTGAAATAAGTTTTTTAAAATTTAAACTCAAAATTCTTAAATATGAATTATATACTCAGTAACCTTTCATCAGCTCATTTGCACCTATGCTAAGAAATATTGGATTGTAAGTTTCATCAATTTTGATGATTTTTAGTCATACTTTATATTTTAAATAGAAATGTAATCTATCTAAATGGAAATTCCTGAGGGAACTGGTGAATTTGCTTTATTAATTAGGGTAATTATTGCATTCTCTACATCCATTGAAGTGCACTTCTTACACAAGCAGTGTTCTGTTGTAATGGAAGAACTCTCAGAAATGCGTCTTAATTTCTTTGTAGCTATTGATTAATTTCTTGGAATTCCTGGAGAAAAACAGGGATTGAGAGCTAAGGCTTTGAGTCCATCTTCTTTATGGCTCATTTGATGGCCTTTTCATGTAAAAGTGTCTTTATCATCAGTACTGGCACCAAGCAGCTGATTGATGATTTAAACTTAACATATACTAAGCAATGTGTTTTGTGTTTTACATTTAAAAATCTAAGATCATGAAGGAAATGCCATTATCTTCTCTTTTTTACCAATTAGAATCCTGAAGCCCAGTGAATTTAACAGGCCAAGTATTTAAGACAAAGTCCATGCTTTTAAGAAGTATTCTATCCCACTTTCCAGTTAGCCAATATAGGTGAGTGCTGAACTCCAGTATCTTACTTCAACATCATAAACCTATCTGTGATAAATAGTTCTGATTTAGATTTGTTATTTCATTTAAAAAATAGCATTATGCCAAACACCTCCAGCTTTGTATACATTCTATGAAGAAATACACATTTTCTTAATACGAAACATCTCTATTCAGCATCTGTTGTGTAACAGGTATTGTCTGAATGTTTAACAGTGAATTGCCTGCACTAAGTTTATATATAACTCTGGGTCTGATGTGAAGTGATAGACAAATTAACAACTGAAATACATAGTAGATCATATGGTAACAGGTGGTTCAAAGGAAAGCAGAACAGATAAATAAAGTATAGTAAATGGCTACTTAAACTACTGAAATCAGGTGAGACTTTCCCAGTGAGGTGACATTTGTTAGAGACTTGAAGATGGTAAGGGGGTAAGCTAGGTATGTTTCTAGAACTTACTAGGAACACAGAGACAGACATGTGAATGGCATGTTTGGGAGAACATCAAAAATAGCATGATTTGATCAAAATGAGTGAAAGGGAGAGAAGGATACTAGTTGGTTATGGAGTTTGTGAGCATAAAATCCTGTGTTGGTCTGAATAAGATAGAGTTGTGTGGTCTGACTTATTTGTATAGAATTCCTAGTGACACTGTTTTGTCCATGACATCTGAATGGCAAAGGTAGAGGATACTCCTAAAGAAGGTATTCTAAAGAGGAGGTCATATAGGGCTTGGACCAGGGAGGTGGGGCTGAAAGTGATGAGATGTAGTGCATCTATAGTAATTACAGAGGTGTTTTCTGAAAATAAGGAGAAGATAGATGATGCATCCTCATGGATAGGATGCAGTGTGTGAGAATAGGAGGGGTCAAGGATGACTCCAAGGATTTCAGCCTTAGCAAGGTGAAGGGTATTGTCTTTGAATGGAGTCATGAGAATGGAAGGATCTAGTTTGAGGGGGATGAGGAGGAATTCAGTTTTAGACATCCAGTGGAGTCTCTATTGGACCTCCCAATGGAAAGTAGGAGTAGAGTATGAAATGAATGAGAGTATGGAATTCGGATGAGAGGGTCAGCTGGGAACTATAACTTTGGCAAATTTTAGAATATAAATGGGATTTACAGTCCTAGGACTAGTTGATAATATAAAGGGAGGGAGTATACATAAAGAAGAGTGGTTTAGGGCACTGACCATTTGCCCCCCACTGTGAGAGATCAGAGATAAGAGGACATTCCACCAGAGGACACTGAGAAATTAGGGAGAAGGGAATTCCTGGATGGTGTTGAACCTGGAAGCGTAAGGGATATTTTTATTTGCAGTGAGGAGAGAGTAACCAGCTGTGTCTGGGTAGCTGCTAGCTCAGGTAACACTAGTAGGGAGAATCAGCCATTGACTTGAGGCAGTGCCTTTTCAGGAGTGTGTTAGAGATGGGAGACCATCAGAACAGGGTCAGGTGTGAATGAGGGCAGACAAAGACTAAAGAGAGTGTAGAGGGTTGGTGGGGAAGTTACAGGCAAGTGTGGAGGTCCCTGTAAATGAGTCCTGTGTGGTTTCTGTGGGAATAAGACACTGTATGGGGAATGTGGGCTCATGAGCATGACAGTCTGGAGCTGGCAGTGCTGAGAGACAGCTGCTGGGGTAACACTGTCACATAGATGAAAGCAGAGTAGTTATACTAGCACCTGGAGTAACTTCACATGAAAATGGTTAAAGACCAGAGAGTCCCTATCACTTCTTGCCAATGTTTGTGTCCTCTAAATTAAACACAGCAAATGTTTGGATTCATGTTACTCTCCTCAATTTGAGTAACTTTTTGTTTTTCTTAGTAAAGGAATAACATGGATTTGGGGGGGGGTTGTTTGGTTTTTGAAAAACAAAGCACTTCAACTTCGGACAGCCTACTTAAATGCCCAAAAAGTTTTTATAACTGTGTGATTCATTTGTACAAAGGGACGTCTTTTTTGTCTTGATTAGTAATGTCATAGTTTGCATTAATCACATTGACCCATGTAATGGAAATTTCTACTTAGCTTTTATGCTTGACAAGATGCTAACACTATTGATTTATAAATTAGCTAGTAATAACTTTTAAAAAAGAGCAAAGCTCTACTTTAAGTTATTAAAGTAGAATCAAATTAGAAGAGAATTCTACTCAGTATATTCTAATTAGTTAGTGTAAAAGTGTAGAATATTTCACAGAATGCAGTGCTCCCAAAATGAAACTCTCCCTTTATTTTATGTCATTACACTGAGATAGCTCATTAGACCGACAGATAAATAATAGGTAGATAAAAGGATGATAGATAGATAGACAGAAAATAGGTAGATTGGTAGATAGGTAAGTAGATAATAGATAGGTAGATAGGTAGGTAAATAGAAAGATAGGCAGATAAGTCAATCAGTACCCCCACCACACATTTCTTTTTATTCTACTTCATCTTCATCTGATCTTTTTTGCATATTTTTCTAGTAATGGAAACTCTAACATATTAGAGTTTTTATTCTCTATTTTTTGTTGATATAATCTTTCTGTTATTCCCAGGTATATTATGTGACTATTTTTCTTGAACTAGGAGATACACAAGATGTACAGATTATATTTCACACAGACACTGCACATACCATTCCAGAGAAAAGGTAATGACTCTTGTATTACTATTTAGACAACAGAGCATGACTCACTTATTGTAAAGTTATAAATCCTATGAATAGAGATCAGAATTTCCTTGCCATGTGAAACATGGAAGGCAATGTGAACATAGCCTTCTCTCTTCTTTGAAACTGGCATTTTTCTTGGTGATATTTTCTCAGTAGCATTACCTTCTGGGGGATTATATTGGGTGTGAAGGAAGGAGTCTATATTTTTTAATGTTTATTTATATATTTTGAGAGAACATTAGAGAATGTGTGTGGAATGGGGGGAGGGAAGAGAGAGAGAGAGAGAGAGAGAGAGAGAGAGAGAGACCAACCCATGAACCATGAGATCATGAACTGAGCTTAAACCAAGAGTCAGATGCTTAACTGAGCCACCCAGGTGCCCCAGGAGTATATGCTTTGAAATCAGCTCAGCTTTGGACATCTTCCTCATTGAATCTGCCTACAGTTTCTGTTCTATAAAATGAGGATATTGGCACCTTTCTCTGAGACTTGCATAGTGATTATGCAGGCCAGTCTACAGAAACTAGATTGCCCAAAGAATGATACATAGTAGGTCACTGGGTAACTTATTCATTCTAATACAAATTGTTTTCTATGTATTGCACTTTGTTCCATCATTGGACAAATCTATTCAATGCCTACTATGTGCAAGCACAGTTCTCAGTAGTGAGGACACAGCAGATAGAAAAAAGAAAAAGAAAAGAAAATTTTATTCTCATGAAGTTTATATTCCAGTTCTTTTATATTCGTGTAATTTTGGATTTGTCCTTTGTTCTGTGATTATCATCTACAATCTCTTTTTGTTTTCAAGTTAAGATTCTTTGCCAAACAGGTTTGACAGTGGTTAATAGACACCATTATGCTTAGGGGGTATGTAAAAATTCTGGAGGGAAATAGATGAAGTTTAATACACCAATCCTGCACGTCCCCTTACTACTGAATGTGCTCTTCTCTTTAACATTTGCATATCTCAAGACTTCTGTCTTGGGCACAGACACTCAGTGAATCATGTTTGATCTGTCTGTGCCTGGAACAGAGCTAGATTCTATCGATATTCACGTTCCAAAAATGCTCAGCGACCCCTGAAAGAACATATAGTTATTTTCCTGTGCCTTATATTCCCATTCCAGTTTGCTCTGCTTGTTATGTATAGAACTCAGAACAAGGAGATCTTGGTAAACTTCTCTCTCTTCTTCAGGTTGATGGAAAAAAATCTATTTTTTCACTTTTAAAAATCAGTCATAATGGATCACATTGGGGTTGATAATAGGCCAACATCCAGTTTTCCAGGGAAATCTACAAGTTTCTCTTGAAACTTCATAAAAGGCTAAATATTATGTATTAACATTTTAACTTAAAGACCACCTATCCCTGTAATTACTCCCATGACTTCTTTTTTTTTCTCCATAGTATTTTATTGTCAAATTGTTTTCCATACAACACCC
>NC_043701.1:118270674-118281245 GCF_006229205.1 Suricata suricatta | reverse complement strand
CCTTGCCTTTGAGGATGTGTCAAGTAGGAGATTGCTGTGGTGGAGGTCTAGGAGGTTTTGCCCTACTTTCTCCTCGAGGGTTTTGATGGTTTCCTATCTCACATTCAGGTCCTTCAGCCATTTTGATCTTATTTTTGTGAATGGTGTAAGAGACTGGTCTAGTTTCATTCTGACTTCTTTCTGCAGATAGCAATGTAAGCACAGTCCCTTTGAGAACGGGAGGGTTTCATGGTTGAGCTTCATGAGGATTTCATGCTTTTATTGTGCTCTGAAATTTCCTAGCATCTGTGTTTTTATTGTTTTGTGGAATCTGAGCTACAGAACGCGAGTCGTATGCTGGCTGTGCACTGTGCATGACACAGAGGCTCCTCAGTGGGCACCGCCTGTTGCAGGTGCACAGCAGGATGGCGGAGCTTTTCTGGCAGCGCCCCAGGATGACTTCATCACTATTGTTCTCTGTGTTTATATGCACCAACCACCTGGTGCTCTCCAGCTTTCTTAAAAAGCCAGGGTGGGCCCTTCCTCAGAATGAGTCCCCCTGTTCCCTCAGAGACAGATGAAATAATGCCCTCTCACAGATGGCCCACCGTATGCACCTCAGGTGAATATCTCATCATGACAAATCCTCAAGGATTAGCTGCAAGTTGCTAGAATCACCTTAAGTTTTCACACAAACCTATGTTCTAGAAGCATAGAGCAAAAAACAAGAGAATATTTCAAGATGACAACGTCAGCAACCATTCTCTATTAAAAATGTGCACTTGGCAATAGTATTCTGTTTCATTGCAATGTGTCTAAAAACTCAAATGTGTGGATTGCAATTGAAGAATAGTCTCATTGCATTATGAAAATATTAGTTTGCTTGACTGTACTTCCTTTAATGCTAGTGGCAGTGCTTAGGACTTTCATAAATGCTTACTCTAAGAAGAACACTTTAACTCTTAGAATGGTTTAATAAAATACATGGGGTTTTACATGGGCTATTATTAAAATAAGACAAACACAAACTTTTGGCTAAGATCTCAACAGTGTGTTGTTTGATTTGAGAGTTCAAGGAAGTTTTTGCTTTATGGAATAATTCATCAGCTATGTCATAATAGTTAGAAATATCAACTCTTGGATTTGTGATATGGGGGAAGGAAATGTTTTCTTGAACCCTCTTTGGGTCCCTGGCTGAGTCTGAAATTTAAACTGGAAAAGACAGATGAATTGGAGAAAAGCATAAACATATGTTTAATATAAGTTGTATGTGACATGGATCTTCAGAAGAAAATGAAGAGCTAATGAAACAGACCTGAGTGTTTCTATGTGAGGTCTGATGAAAGGTGCATAGTAATGGAAAGATATGATACAGATCTAGGAGAATTGATGCAAGTGTGCCAGACTGGGAGAAACTTAGCCTGTCTGCTATGATTCTTTTCAGTATTCCTTTGCTTTCAGAGATAAGGATGCTGCTGCAACTGACATGACACCTCTCATAGGAAGGTTTAATGACTTGTTTAAAGAGAGAAGAGTGAGAAAAAATACCGTGACCTTCCTTCCTCTACCATTTTCTCTCACTCTTTCACACTAACATGGTCAGATTGCCCAGGTGCCATATTTTGGGCTAATATTTCCCGAATTCCATTTTGATATCTACATTGTCATCAGATAACTATTTGAGAAGTTTAACCTAATTTTTCCTTCAAAAGACTACCCTACTTACAACCATATTCAACCCAGGCTTGCCCAAACTTTTGTGTTGCCTTTTTCTTTTGTTTTTCTGAAAGTGCAACATTTTTTATTGCCAATATCTCTAGCAATATTTTTCTTGAACTTAATTTACATGTAAATACTTTTTCAATAAGAATTTTTACTCTAATTAGCATTTCAGTAAGCTAAAAATGATGAGCTATAGAAATTTCTCTTTGTAATATTCTCTCTATGATTGTGATTATAAATGCTCCTGATAGTATGTGGCAAGTCCCAAGTAGGTAAAATGGGATGCAAGGTTACATTGGTTCTCATTTTATGAGCACGAAAATTGGTCTACTAACCACAGTGAAGGCCTGCTATCAGTGGTGTGCACACTGTGATGGGACTAGTGTTAGGTTATACATATTTTGTTACCACTATCTGACCTTCTGTTTTCTTAACTTTTACCACTGTTTCTTCCTTATAATGTTCCAATAACTTACTAAGAATGTTTCAGTTATATATCCAACATTTCTCTTGTAATGCTTACATTTAAATTATAGAATTCACTTGGTTTTGACTGACCAGAATCCCTTCTTTATTATTTCAGTAAAAGAACACTGGTTTTAATTGAGAAAATTACTTCTTACCTATTCTGAGTTTCTTGGTTTCAAAACCTTGCTCTCTAGTTCCAGAATTGGGTATATAACCAAGGCCATTCTGTTCCATAATAACTGTGATGGGTTGATGTGTCATAAATGTGACCCAAGCTAGGCAAAATTAGAATCAATCATAAGATTTTTACTGTAAATGTTTAGAAAGAAGGTTTGTTTTGTTTCGTTTTCCCCCTTGGGGGTAAGGCCATCAAAATGAGGGCCATGGATTGGGATGTAAGAGTTTGTAATGATCATCTTTGCACCATTATGGGAAACCAGCCTGGAGACTAAGGCTTCACAGAGGAAGCCAGAAAAATAGAGGCTGGCTTCAAATGACATTGTTTGAGGCTTGGAATCTAGGTTTTCTTCCTTTGAATTGCTATTTGAGTCTAAAGCCTCCCTTTATTTTATTAACTATTTTGGCATTGGGTGTCTACATGCAAAAAAGGCATGCTTATTATTCTATCTTAGAATTCACAGATTTCAACTCAGATGCCCCCCGCCCCTGTCCTCCATCACTTCAATTCTGTCTCAGAAAGAGAACTTCTATTAACAAAGAGATAATAGATGCATGGGAATTATGCTCATCAGTTTTACCTAACTTTGCATTTTTCTGCCATTTACACCCAACATCCAATTCTAAACATCTTAAATTGTTTATGATGTTCACAGTCCTGATAAATAAACACAAAGGATGGCTCATTGAATTCAGTAACTTCAAAGACAGAAAATGATCAAGAGTGCCAACATCATCAAATGCTGCTATTAAAACACAGGCTCAGGCAGCTGTCCATGAATTGCATGGATACCTCCACATTTATATCTGAACTCATTTGAATAAGATATTTAGTAGCCACTTCTACTCTTCTCATTATCCAAAATATTAACATGATAGATGAGATACAAGGTGGTATGTGTGTGAGGAGGTGTTCCTTGAGGTATGTGTGTATCTCTCTCTCTCTCTCTCTCTCTCTCTCTCTGTCACAGGCAGTCACACACAGTCACACACAGATATTCATCTCATTTGTTTTAAAACAGTTTTTCAAAAGCAATGGTAAATAGAACTTCAAAGAACTAGCAAGATAAAGGTCACAGAAAAATATGGTCAGTTATTTGGCGATTTGTAAAGGATACTTTGAGAAAACAGATGAAGGTGCTCTTCTCTTGATAAATTGTAGAATATAGTGCTTACAGCATCTCAAACTAAGATCAAAGTTTTCAAAACTTTATAAGCATGTAGTCATAGATACCTTCTGAAGGTAAATATGGGCAAGCATCACCGGATTTGGGGGGAACATTCTTTTGTGACTCTGTGCTGCCCTTAAGGCTAAGTATCTGTTTTGCTCACACCTGGGCTCAGGGTAAATGTGCTGTCCTTCCTCACCCCACACATGTGAGGGTCAGCCATCCTTGTCCCACAGTCCAAATGAAGAGCATTTCTTTCTGAAGCAGGAGCAGGGAAGAAGGTACTTATCCAACCCTTAAGGCTGGTTTTGCTTGGGAATAGAAGTGAAAGGATCATTTTTGGGATGTAGCTACACAGAAGCACTCTTAACTTCAACGAATTCATTCCAAAATGGAATAAATGTTGGACAGGCAAGAAAAACCAAGCATAAACCCAGTTCCCTGGGAGTAACCTTTTACATTTACCAAAAAGTAGGTGAATATTTTCTGTCATGGTGGTTTGTATTACAGCGTGAAGGTGAATGTGCATCTTAGATAGTATGTTGTCTCTTCATTCATGGAGCTTAAACAAAATGTCCTGTCAAGAGACACATGGTGTCCAATTCTTTTCCCAGGTATGGCCTTGATATTTTTCTAAATGAAGACACTGAGAATGGGGTCATATGTAGTAAAATAATTTATGCAAATATCAAAAGCAAGTATAAAAATGGGTATTTCTTTAGGATTTATATATTTTATGAAAGGCATTGATCTTTATTCTTTTACTTACCATTTTAAGGAAATTAATTCATATTAATTACTATTAAATTTTCATTTTTATTTTGAATAGTGTGTTCTGCTTTACTGCTAAATTCACAGAAAATTTTACAAGCTCACAAATTGCAACCTTAAGAGCACTTTAGTTATTTGTTTGAATTGGTGGTTGAGTGCAACTGAACAGTTGTGGTCATGATTTGCTTTAATATCACAGATCATATTCCTCATTAAAAATGATGGTAATATCCTTCAAATGCCTTCTTAAAGTCTAATTTATCATATCAAATGATTTTTTCCAGTTTATATATAAGGGTATTGGTAAGACATAAGACGGGTGGAAGGAGAGGGAAGGATGGGGCAGGGGTAGAAGGAGATACATGAGGCCAGGCAACAAAAGAGCCACCTAGGGGCACACATGGGTGAGAGGAGAGGAGGTCAGTGGGAGACCAGAAATCAGAGGGCAGAGGAGGCCAGACCCAGAAGAGGCACGGAAAAAAAATCTGGACACTGTCAGGAATGTTAGAAAAATAAAATCATGCAGAAAAACCATATAACAGGAAAGCCCTTGCTGAAGTAAAGACTTAATAGAATCAAATATTGACCAGATTAAAAAATTAACTAAAAACATATCAGTTTACTAATAAGATATGGCTCAAAACTCAAGCCAAAATTTCAATGCCTAGGTTTCTATTTGAATTTCCTTGGAGTGATCTCTCAACTGAATATTCATATGAATCTGGTTCTGCTTCCTTTAAATAAAAGAGAAAAGTACTCACAATTTAAGTATACATGAAAGGTCTACACTAATATATGAGGATACTCAAAATTGAATGATTTGGCATATATACACACTAAGAAATGTTATTTTAAGAAACTACTACATTTAATGGGCTATAGAGTATATCATTTGTACTTTAAAATTTTTAATTAAGTTCATTTAAAAGCATATGCATATTTTTATTTTTCTTATATGTCTTCATCAGTGTTCTACTCAATCCATATGCTTGGGTTCCTTTGTAAGAAAAAGAAAATCTGCTCAAATAAGCTTAAGCAGCAATGAGTGTCACACAGAGTTCTTCAGGCATGGCTACAACCAGGGACTCAGACAGACTTCTTTATAATGAGAGTTTGTGTGTGTGTGTGTGTGTGTGTGTGTGTGTGTGTCCAATGATGCCAGATTTTATTCACAGTCAGGATTTGTCTACCAGATAGACAGATAGATCTTGATGTTAAGCCTGCTGATGACCCAGGAAAAGAGGCCTTCTCTCTGCTGGCATGTATTACTAAAACTTCAGGGAATCATCCCATCCATGGGTCCTGTTTAGAGTTCTTGTCATTGGTGATTGGTATGACATTGTGACTACAGAGGAAAGGGCAGGGGAAGTTTGTTTGTTTCTTTTCCCCCCAGAGAAAGGTCAATTTAAAAGAGAAGAAGGATGCTGGGCTGGGGAGAACAACAGGTGGTGCGTGCATCTCAGTTACTGATACCCTAACACACATCTAAGTTTCTAGTGGAACAGCGTCAGGGGCAGCTGGGTAACAGTCCAGTGTCTGACTCTTGATTTTGGCTCAGGTCCTGATCTCATGGGTAGTGAGAATAAACTCTCTCTCTGAAAATAAATAAATACATATATTTTTTAAAAAGATAAAATTCCAAATCTCCCCCTATCTAATATAACACAGCTATCCCACTTCAACTGAAAATATCTCTGCCCAGAAGGACAGCATCCAAAGTTGTGCTTCACGCTTCTCATTTATCTCCCTTGTTGTTTAAAAGACATTGCTATCATGTTTACGGAGACTTACAGTAATTCTGTCACATGTGAGTTGTCTATTAAGACCAATACTTACCAAAGCGTTTTTTAATCTTCAAACAACATAAAAAGAACTCCAAATACTAAACACATTAACACACTCCTCCCTCCTATTTATGAATTTTATTTTTTACTAAATTACTTATTAATTAAATTTATTTATTTATTATTTATTGAGTTTACAATGCAAACATGAAAGAATAACTCAGAGACAATCAGTTACAATGCTCAACATTTACTTATATATGCATAGGAAAACTGGCTGTGAAGTCTTTTGCCCTGACAAAGTCCAAAAAGCTTCTCTCCCAGAAAAGTGACTGGTTTAAGAAGTCATCAATTCATCAAATGGAATTCTGGAGTTCTGATCAAGCCCTTTACCACCTAGTCTATTAGATTGTGTGTGTGTGTGTGTGTGTGTGTGTGTGTGTGTGTGTGTGTGTTATAAGAACCCTTTTGACCCATTAGGTTTTTAGTTGCTTGTTTTTTCTTTTCCTTTCTTTCCTTTTCCTTTTTTTCTTTTTTTCTCTTTTCCGTTCCTTTCCTTCTTTTCTTTCTTTTATTTTCTTCTCTTTTATTTTTTCTTTCCTTTCCTTTTCTTTTTCCTTTTTCCTTTTTTCTTTCCTTTTCTTGGACCTCTCCTCTCCTGGCCTCCCCTCACTTATTCTCCCCTCCCCTCTCACTTTCTTTTCATGTCCTCACACTGTGGCAGAAAAATCAAACTGGAACAGAAAGCCACACAAATGTGGAGCCAAGCACTGCAATCAGGACCCTTCCCTGTATTTACCTATTTAATGTAAATGACTTGCTCATCTCCTACTATGTCTCTGATGCTATGTAAGGATGGGTGCTAGTAAGTTATAAGGTAGCTTTTGTGCTGGCATTCATGCAGTTTACATAATAGGAAGACCGCAGGTAACACTGAATTAGCATCCACTGTGTCCTGTTCTCTGCACTGTAATAAATAGATTCTCCTATACATTTATTATTATGAATATTAGCTGTAATAACCCAAACAAGAAAGCGCTGCATTATCCTTATGAGCCAACATATATTGATATCTTTATTTTTATTAATCTTATTTAATCAGTTATCTAACTTTACTGGTTTAAAATTAAAAGTATACAGCTGGGTCTTTATGCATGGGGCTCTGTGTAGATCAATTCGGAACCAGGCATGTATTTAATGTGGTATCAATAAAACCTGTAGTATCTTACCTTATTTATATTCTAAGATTATATATCTTGCTCTTTCCTGTTTTTTTCCATTCATATTCCTTTTTTTAAACATGTCCAGGATTATAAGTAATTGTATTTTGCAACGATCAGACTTTGCATTAAGGTGTGACGTTATAACTAGTAAATAGGATTAGAGCTAGAGCCATAAGCATTTCAGGAATGGAACATATTAACTCAAGTAAATGTATGTAGTATTTCAGTGTGAATAAACTTGATTTATTCCAAACAAATCCATATAATATTAAGATGTGTTTTCAAGAAAAGAATTATATTAATAATTCCTATACACTTGGTACCTCGAGAGAGAATTAAACCAGCATCAACATTGCTTTGTATGTAAAGAAAAACTATAAGCATTAACAAACAACACAAATCATTTTACCTTAGTATATGTAAATTATTTAAAAGACTCTAGCTTGACTCTGAGAAAAACATACATATGTGAATTGGCTATGTAATATTTTCCATACATATTACTAATAATCCAATCATTGGGTAAACAGCAACCTACTATAATTGTTATTTCCATCAATGTTTTTGTTTATTTGAAGTAAAACATTTTGAGAAGAAATGAATATTCATATGGAATCCTTTCTTTGAAATTTAAATCAAATCTGCCAACTGTAACTACTTAAAATTTGGTAAATTGATAATAGTTAAATGATATGCTGTATACCAGTGTGAAGATTTCTCACTTAGAATTTTTTTCTAGTAAAAATCTAATTCTAATTACCACTAAAAACCTAAGATAAAATTATCCAGAATTGAAATTGCTTGATGTGTATCAAACTAATGATATATATTGTTTTTGTCTGCTGAGACTTAAAAATGATTTAATTTTAATTAAATGTTGAGCATCCTTCACTCAGATTAAATTTAGTTTGATGTTATAACGTATATTTTTAATATATCCTGCAAGCTATGGAAAGGAAAAGTTTATCTATTCTTTATCAAACAGTATTTAACAAGAAGAGCAATAATGCACCCTTGGTCCTGGATTTGTTGATTGCACTATCTTAGTCCACTAGATTTTCACTCTTAAACTAGAGTTTATAAAGAATTAGCAATTTCTGGGGCACTGGGTTGCTCAGTCAGTTAAGCATCCATCTTTGGCTCATTCATGATCCCACTGTTCATGGGTTTGAGCTCCACATCAGGCTTTGTGCTGACAGCTCAGAGCCTGGAGCCTGCTTTGGGTTCTGGGTCTCCCTCTCTAACTTGTTCTCTCTCTCTGTCTCTCTCTGTCTCTCTCTGTCTCTCTCTCTCTCTCTGTCTCTGTCTCTGTCTCTCTCTCTCTCTCTCTCTCTCTCTCTCTGAAGAGTAAATAAACATTTAACAAATTAACAAAAAAGAAACTTAAAAGAGAGTTGGCAATTTCCTGGTGATTTTAGCCTAAAGAATGTAATCTAAAGATTCTACTTTAAAGAACTTTGAGGACCAATCTTATCTCAAACTGCTAGTACATTATCCAGTCCACCAGTGTAGTCAGCAGGGACGAT
The DNA here is from genome assembly GCF_006229205.1 of Suricata suricatta. Lineage (NCBI taxonomy): Eukaryota > Metazoa > Chordata > Mammalia > Carnivora > Herpestidae > Suricata > Suricata suricatta. Next base: position 118,272,426 of record NC_043701.1, on the reverse strand, counting down.
CTGGGTAGTAAACAGATTGAGGGCAGTGAGCCAGCATCCTATGGTGCCAAGGTCGCATTTCTCCACTCAGGGACATGTTATCAAGTGTGACCATTTTAGCCTCTTAGTCTGAAGTATATTTGTTTATGGTGTCTTGCTTTTCACAGAGCTTTTACATAATCTGTGATGTTCCATCCTTAAAATAGCACAGTGGAAGGAAAGATACATATTCTTAAATTGTGGCTAAAAAGAAGTTGAAGTCAGAGATTACATGACTTGGTAAAACCAAGGAAGTAGTTGTCATGAGAATATAGTTCAAGTAACTTTTTTTTTAACCACATCTTGTTTGTATTAAGCCACACCAACCAGTATCCTCTGGTGCTAGATGTATCTGTACCATATGTACTCTGTGTATTTAACATACATGGATGGGGTCTTTATATGTGGGTAACTCCTTCCTTATATGTATCTCTACTAAGTGATAAATATTAGACAGTCAGTATATGCTTGCTGAACTAAGAACTGATCATTGAGAGAGAGTTACATTGCCAGTATATTTATGTGATGCATGTTTAAAGTGCTTCCTTCTTTCTCTCTACTCAAGTGTCTCTATTACTAACTTATTTGAATCCAAATGGTGGGCTTATTTCTGTACAAACATTGACTTTCCTCCTGTTTTACTTGTTCAGACCATGCACCATCCTTCCCAATATCACCCTTGTATGCTGTTGATGGCAGAAGATAGGTTCGGAAGTTTGAATACATATCAAACCCTCATGACTGCTGATAAAGCAGCAGGACAACAGTGATTTCCTGTCAGTTGGCTACATGACATTTTCACTGGTTACAAATCCCAAAGATACACTAATATTATATTTCTAGGAGCATGTAAGACATCAAAGAATGTAATAGAATTAGGCAGTTCAGTGTATTTGTTCAGGGATTCATATACTCCATAAAGATAGTAAAGCAAACAGGCTTTGCATGACACATAAAAAATGGTAGTTTCATTCCTCAAGACGTTCAAAATGGCATTAGCCCTACACACTTCTGCAGAAGCTGTTAGTGCGTGCACTCCTGGCAATTAAAAGTACTAGAAATTTACTTGAATTTTTATTTTTTATGGGTAAACTATTTTGAATTTAAGTTTCAGAAGAAAACACACTTTTTCTAGGCATTTTATTAATTTGTATTCAGAATAGGACCCTGAGAGTTATTGGTACATGATATTATTTTCCTTATAGTACTAACTAGAACCATACAGTTATACCCTCCCCAAAATATTTGGAAGGGCTTGGAAACAAAATGTTTTATAAGTAAATTATTAATAAGGTTATCGTTTTTGAAAAGCCTTTGCTTATACTATGAGAGGTTATAAAGATACTGAATTGTTCTCAACATTTTTCTTCTTGCTCATTATTAAGAATGAGCATTGTGTACCTTTTAGATTGTGAAAATGAGCATTGTAAATATTATAACTAAATCTGCTCCCTTGCTTTAATATAGAAAGCTCTGGAAAGGGATTGAAAAGACTGGTCAATTCTGGACTTTGAAATATGCTAAAGAAAAGGTGAGCTAAATCATTGAATTCTCTTTGTCCAAGTTTTCTCTAATACAATGTTGGACTAAACTGTTTTTAAGGTTTGAACTAGGTGCCATGTTGTTACATTGCAGATTTCTAAGGGTTTTTTTCAGGGGGGGCCTGGATATGCTCAAATATTTTAAAATATCAGGGCATCACTGTCCATTCTATGTTTAGCAGGTGTCATCTGT
>NC_043701.1:118223382-118270574 GCF_006229205.1 Suricata suricatta | reverse complement strand
TAGCGGCAAAACCAGGATTCAAACCCAGGTCTGTGTTACTCCAAAGCCTATACTCTTAAGTCATTACCTCGATGAAAACAGCCCCCAGACATGCACCTAGGTTTGTAACCTCACACTCAGCTACCACACATTTAATTTTGTCAGTCGCATTGACCTCTGTGATCTTTGCTTAATGGTACAAATAAAGTGAATATTAAGCCAAAGCACTTGGAGGGAAGTAACTGACTGATGTCTGTTCATATCGTAGAAGAATGAATGGAGCCAATTTGAAGAACTTCCAAAAAAGGATAGCCATTAAAAAATGAGAAGTGTAACTCTGCATTTTATAAAAGGAAGTGAAATGCTAGTAAAATATTTCAAAAATAAATTATCTTTCTTTAATCAGGCCAAGGAACAGAGTTTTGGACTCATCTAATAGGTTCCTTTGGGTGAACTTTTATCATCATTTAGGATCCAGGAATCAGTGTATTTAAAAGCAACTTCGTGGGGCACCTGGGTGGCTCAGTTGGTTAAGTGTCTGGCTTCAGCTCAGGTCATGATCTCGCGGTTCTTGGGTTTGAGCCCCGCGTCGGGCTCTGTGCTGACAGCTAACTCAGAGCCTGGAGCCTGTCTTCAGATTCTGTGTCTCCCTCTCTCTCTGACCTTCCCCTGCTCAAGCCATCTCTCTCTCTCTCTCTCTCTCTCTCTCTCTCTCTCAAACAAATAAAACATTAAAAAATAAATAAAAGCAACTACTTTATAATATGTTTCTTCTTAGTTCTGAAAGTAAAAGTTTCTATAAATTATCATCATTAAGTGTGTGTTTCTACTGTCACAAAAATATTACATTTAACTTAAATGTCTTAAACAAAAATTTATCTGAGTGGTTACTGAAACACCTTTGCATATAGTGGAGTACGTTTGGCCTGGAATTAGAACATTGTTTTCACTGGCTCGTCTGGCTTCCTGGAGCCCTGTCAGAATGACATTTGCTCTGTGATCTCACTCCCAGTATCCTTCCAGACATCAGCATTGGCTGAGCCCTTTTGGAAAATAATAAGAATAGTTCCCTTAAGGTACAGTTCTTCATGAAGAAACACAACTAGCTGGCACAGCACAGAGGAAGAGTGAAGAGAAATGACCTGCAAACAAGCTCATGGCAGGGGCCTGGGCCCAATGCGTCCTTTCTGTCTAACCAGATATACATGTGTTCAAAGGAATGAGGACAGCGTTTAATAGCAAAGTGCTTCACCTAATGAATGTTTTTCAGTCCTCTTCTCAAAACTTGTGAACACAGAATACACTGTTAGGGCACACTGTGGAAGATGCTTGCACCTGTTTATGTCAGAGGTGGCTAGTAAGGTGTTTTGGCCACCTGAGGACCTTGCCAAGCACTGTTCAGAAAGTTATGAATGGTGTCAGCATCCATCTGGAACCATTATTAGCACACCTTAGAATCCAGGAAACAAATCCTTTAATGGCTGCTGATTTGTCTTTAATACACTGTTGCTTAAAAAAAATGTTTGCCTTTAAATATAATTGCCTTTAAAACTAAAATACCCTGGGAATATATGGACTCTGGACCATGATCCCTTAAAGCTTTATTTAAAAAAGAAATATAGAAGTGCAGATGCATAGGAGCACATGTACCCCAATGTTCATAGCAGCACTGTCAACAATAGCCAAAACATGGAAAAAGCCTAAATGTCCATCACCTGATGAATGGATCAAGAAGATATGGTATATATATACACACACACACACACACACACACACACACACACACACACACAATAGAGTATTACATGCCAATGAGAAATAATGAAATCTGGCCATTTGGAGCAAAGTGGATGGACCTCGAGGGTGTCATGCTAAGCAGAATAAGTCAGGCAGAGAAGGACAGATACCATATGTTTGCACTCATAGGTCTAACAGGAGAACAAAAGAAGCCTAATGGAGGACCAGGGGCAGGGGAAGAGGGAAAGAGAGTTTGGGAAAGAGAGGGACGCAAAACCTGAGAGACTATTCAATACTGAAAACTAACTGAGGGTTGAAGGGGAAGGGGGAGGGGGGAGGAGGTGGAGGTGATGGTGGAGGGCACTTGTGGGGAAGAACACTGGGTGTTGTATGGAAACCAATTTGACAATAAACTATTTAAGAAAAAAATGTAAATAAAAAGAATAAAAATAAAAAATAAATATATTTGGCGCAGACTCAGCAAGATGTTGGGGAGATGAAAGTGAGATAAAAGAGCAGCGGACATGCTTGCTCTTCTTAAAGACTACGCACAGGGCTGGGGAGAGTTGGCGGGCAAAGATACTGCAAGAATAAAATCCAACCTTCCCCTCTGGACAGGTGTTATAAGGAGGGCCATGTGGTTTCATAACCATAAAAAGAGTGGCTCATTCTGGTTTTTGAAAAATCAGATGAAGCCAATGTTTGCAAACCATCCTATTAATTTAGAGCAGTTCGTCTAGACTGAAGGAGGGTACACAACTTAAATATTTTAAAAAAGGGACCAAAGGAAGGGGAAGGGAGGGAAAGAAAGTTAGGGAGAGGGAAGGAGGCAAATCATGAGAGACTCTTGTATACTGAAAACAAACTGAGGGCTGAAGAGGGGGGAGGAAAGGGGAAGGGAGGTGATAGTCATGGAGAGGGACACTTGTAGGGAAGAGCACTGGGTGATATATGGAAACCAACTTGGCAATAAACTATTAATAAAAAAAACATTGAGTCATTTTATCTTTAAAAATGGCATAGACTTCTCAGCAGAAAAGGGCTGTTAGTGTAGTCTAGATTTAAACTCCCCATTCTCTTAGTGGTTGTGTTTGGAACTTTTGTGACCAGAACATTACCATGCACCATGTTTTTTTCACTGAAAATGTACTCCTCTGTGGCATATTGAGTTGTTTGGATATTTTCTAGAAATGTGTGTCAAGCGTGGCACAATTAAATTAACTGAAATCTTCTATTTAATTCTAAAATCTGTGATTATATTTCATTGCTTGGAATATTTCCCTCTAGCTAAGAATCCCTAGGGACAAAAGTCTAAATAAAGAAGTTTAATGAATTCTTATGGAAAACAAGATAGATTGATTACTTCATTAACTAACTCATTCTGTGAATCTTTGGGTGCCTAAACTGTATTTGGTATTTCACAAAACTTTGTGTGGGGAAGTGTGCAGAAAGAGTTAGCACAGCAGACTGAGACCATTATCCTTAAGAAGACCTGCTTATTAAGATTGAACCCTGGCCAGCATTTAGGAACTTGAATTTCTTAAACATCCTCATCATTACTAACTAATAAGCATGGCTCAGAGTACATAAATTATTTGCACAAACAATGTGGTTTGGCTAAATACCTACTTCCCTTCTTAGAGTCTGGAATTTTCATGCATGATAGGCAGTAAATATTAAGTGCCTAATGAGCTCCTTTGATGGATAAAACTACACATATTCTCACAACCGGTTGCTGGAGGAATTATCTGCATCTCTATGACTCCTAAGGGAAAGAGGTCATGGAGGCTTGTACCTGGTTTCCTCTGAACTTTGTTCTTTGTGCCTTTTCTCTTTGTTGATTTTGCTTTGTATCCCTTCACTGAAATAAATCATAACTGTGAATATGCCAGTACCCTGAGTTCTGTGAATCCTCACAGTGAGTCATCAAACCTGAGTATGATCTTGGGGACCCATGACACAGGAAATACACACACACACACACACACACACACACATTGTGATGTCTAGGACTATAATTTTATTTATACATAAGATACAAAAGCAAAACCTTTTAGATGAGTAGTTCTTAATTAACAGTGACTTTCCCTAAAAGGAGACATTTGGCAATGTCTGGAGACATAGCTGGTTGTCACACCTCAAGGAGGGGGAGTCATCCAGTGGGTGGAGAGAGGTTAGGGATGGTGCTGAACATTCTAAAATGCACAGGACATCCACTAGGACAAATAATTATCTGGCAAAAAAAAATCAATAGTTCTGTGCTTAAGAAATGTCATGTAAGAATGCAAGATAATATTCAATCTAATTACCAGAAAAAGAATGTGGAACGGAAGTACAAAGGTAGAGTGCACAAAGGAAAATTACCTAATCAGAATTTCAGTAGCCCCCATGCCTCAAACTCCCTGGGAAGCAGATGGAAGTCCTGGATGCTGACATGTCCGTATCTATCCCAAGTACTGCATATATCAGCATGGTCCCCAGTGTTGAATGAAAAGATTGTAATACAGAATATTCTTTTTCATAGGAAAAAACACCAGAATTTCACTCTTGCAGGATATAAACAGCTCCTCTTACATACCATAAATGTGTAGGATGCAAATATTACACATGTATCCTATTGCTGCCAAGAAATACGTTTGGGATGCAAAATTTCAGGTGCCTATTATCTCTGTTGTAATTCTGGCATTGGTTCTGCAAGTTTTATTTCTAGTATTAGCAATAAGTGGGCAATAAAAAGATTACCGTATACTGTTCCTTCTTTAAATGAATTTCTACATTCTCAGAAAATAAATGAGAGTCTTTTAAACTTTGACTGTATCTACAAATGGAGGTTATTCTCATAGACTAGTATGGTGAGTTTAGGTGGATAAGAAAATGAGATAAGCCTTCAAGGACTTCCAGTTCAACCAGAACTTGGTCTTTGTTGTTTTCTTTTTATTTATTTTTTATGTTTTTTTTAAATTTATTTTTGAGAGACTGAGAGAGACAGTGCAAGTAGAGAGGGTCAGAGAGAGGAGACAGAATTGGAAGACAGACTCCAGGCTCTGAGCTAGCTGTCAGCACAGAACCCAACACGGGGCTCGAACCCACGAACTGTGAGATTATGACCTGAGCTGAAGTCAGACGCTTAACCAAATGAGCCACCCAGGCGCTCCCTTGGTCTTTATTGTTAAGCCAGCAGGTGGATAAGCAGTAAAGTGTTGTAGGAGGGAATGGGAATGAGTAAAATCACCCATGGTTATTCCAAAGTAGAAGTTGATATGTAAGATAGATGGACATTTTGGAAGAGAGTAAATCAGAGATCCTCTGGGCAAAGAAATTGTACTAAATTAAGGTTGGGATCCATCCATGACATGTGAGAGCAGTATTATGTAAATGTGGATTTTTGGTGATAGTTCAGGGTAAATAAAGCATTTTTGAGCCAGAAAGAGATAGAGTCATATAGCAGAGACTGTTACTACTTACTTATTATATGGCATTCAGGAAGTTATTTATCTGTTTTATATGTTTATATGTGATCCACCACAATGAAGGGAAGTGTGGATATACTCTCCACTTCCTGGTAAACTGAGTTAGATCGTTTGTGTTAATGGGCACTGGGGGTGGACACATGGGATGCAGTGATCTAAGGACAGCTGAAGTTGACAGAGCTGAGAGAGATGTGTGGGCCCCCCATCACTATTGCAGGAGGGCTCTTCACCTAGACTAAGTGATGCCTCTGAATAGTCAAAATAGAATGAGACACTTTGTTCTAGAATCACTGTTTGCAGTGGTTAAGCAGGACAGTCCACTCTATGTCTGTGAATTAAGGGCTTCATGAAATATCCCTAGAATTAGCTCTTCTTTCACATGGTAGAGTTCATTAGTTTACTGTTTGAGGTAAAAGTGCTGAAAGACCACTTTAAAGCCAAAAATATTAAAGAATCTAAAACTTGGTGGCTTGGGGCATGTTTTGAAATGTTAAAAAGTAATGGTGACATAACAGTGAAGAGGTAAAAGAGGAGGAGTTAGTGAATTTGGAGGTATTTATCTCACTGTCCAGAGATGAGGATTTTCTGGTTACTGTATCTATCAATTCTATGCCTATTATCCTCAATTCCTGCTAGACTACTACAACTCCAAGAAGATATCCCATAAATATATCTTTGTTTCTATAATTTCTGGCTCACACAACAATATTGTAACTAGTACTTGTACTTCCTGGACATGTAGAGACTATTAAATGAAACATGTTTATTAAAGGAATGTGCTGGCCGATATGCAGGCTTTCATTGCACATTGGTGTTGTTTGTGTATATTAACCAGTTTCGAAGCCAGTGAATTCTGTTCATGCCCCATCCACACTTTCTTAAACATAATCAGTGTTATATTAGATGACCAGAAAACAAAACAGTTTCAAGACTCTGCCTTGAGTTTGAAAACCCCACAAACTAATAGCACTACATAGAAGCCAAACATAAAGCCTGTGCCAGTCTGATTTCATTTCCCACCAGATTTGTTATGTTGTGCAAGGAACACATGCACCCGTCATTCATCAACAGACACAACGCCTACTTAACAGAGGACCCCCTGCCCTTATTAGAGACATTGCACATTGGGTGAGGTTTTTTTTTTTTTTTTTTTTTTTGTCTATTCTGCGCAACTCTTCTGATTAGATCACTTTCTTTCCTGTCTACATTCCTTTTACTGTGTATATAAAGGATTAGTTTCCATTTAACTTTCTGTGAATAGTGTTTCCTGTAGTTACAGGCAATCAGCAAGCTAATTTCATCTCAGTTGCAATCATAACCAATTTATAAAATCTTAGAAGAACACAGGTAGTTAGTCAGTTGTAATCAACTTAGCTTTGGTGGGACAATTTATTTTTATATTGTCTGCCTGTCATAAGCCTGGTGAGTTGATTCAAATCATTGAGGTATGATGGCTTTTGAAAGACTTGATTTTTCTGCTTCTTATGAAGTACTTATTAACAAAATATTGGGAAAAGCCTGTATTCAAATATTAACATGATTTCATGTCATGAAGGGAATTTTACTTATAAAATACAGTTAGTGATAGAATTATTATTTGTTTTTTAAGAGGGGCTTTGGAGTTTGTGGGTTGCCTTATAGAAGAAACATTGGCAAACAAACTCTGTTTATTGTAAAATACTATCGGAGTAAAAATTACTCCCAGAGCAAAATGCATGCATTATTTTTGGAATCCTTGACATTTTCTCTATAATATAAATTCTTACTTTGATAACTTTTTATAACTAAGTCTCATGTCTTCTCTGTTTTCTACAACTTTCATAAATTCACAGTACTTATTTTCATAACATTCTGGTTTTCTTTTTGAGTGTTTAATGGATTAAAAGGAAAAGATGCTTTATGAAATTCACATGCTACAGTCAAATAATATGTTATATTTGACCATTTATGACAACTGCCTCTAGTTCCAACATGTAGAGTTTGTTTTCCCCTAAACATGTGTTTTCTCCTGTGAGTTTGTTTACTTTTGTGCATTAGTTATATAGTTCTTTCTAATAAGTGATCCCAAATCTTAGTCACTAAAGCAACAAACAAACCTGTTTTATCTCATAGTCTCAGTAGGTCAGAAGTCCAGGAGTGCCTTGTGGGCTCTCTGGGTCTGAATACCTCAGAAAGCTCAGGCAAGATATCAATGGGGCTGCAGTGCTCTGGGCTTCCCTGCACCCTCTGGAGGTGCGTGGACACACTTCCACCCCCATTCAAGAAGTCACTGGCAGGATTGTTTCTCCTGGGATCTTGGATGTGGGTTTCTTAGTCCCTTCCTTACTGACTATTGGCCAGGGGCTTTCTTCACTGTCATTATGGGGGTCTTCTCCATAAAGCAACTAACAAGAGAGAGAGCAAGTTAGAGGCCAAGATCCAGTGAGCAAGAAAAATATCATCACAGTGTGCTTGTATCTAATCTCAGAAGTAATTAATCTCAAGCATGATTAATCTCAAACCCACTATTATGGGAACTGGACAGGACATGAATATCAGGAAGGGGGGATACCTGAGAGCTCTTTTCAGAAACTGTCTTCCTCTGTGTGTGTGTGTGTGTGTGTGCGCGCACGCGCGTGTGCACACCAGTGTGTGGTGTTTTTTTAAAATAAAACCCCTTCTTGTAAAGCAATCTGATTTTGCTTTCTTTGATCATCTTTAGTTCTCAAATATTTTGAATGTAACCTATGAGGATGAAGGGAAATTTGAGCACATACTATGCCACCTCGAGTATGTGTTATGTGACAGACATTACTTTTGCTGGTATATTATGTTAGAAAGGATATGTTCATTACTCCCTCTCCTTTGTCTCTGAAGTGGTGATGATTTACAATGACTGGATTAAAATATACTTAGAAACCAAATTAAGAACTGTACTGTAGGGTATTAGTATAAGCTTATTAAAGTATGGCTAAATGGGTCAGTGTGCCTTATCATCCCCAGATTCTTTTTTGTCCTATTGTGTCATCTTTTACTGTTTGCTTGCACCAAGTGTGGTTTTCAAAATAGGAACTTGAGATAGAATACAGATCTACAGCAGCATGCCTCTGACAGTCAAATAACAGCCTGTAGGAAAAAGGGTTCACTGGGATGACAAATCCTAAATAAACTTTTAAGTTCTTTCAGAATATTTATGACACCTTCTCTGCATGTATCCAGTACTAATGCATGTCTCAGCTTTCACAAGTCTAAAAATCACATGGTTCTCAAATGGCTGAGTAAAAAGCCTGACCCCAGGTTTACTTGATCATATGTTAAGAATTCAATAATTTACGAGGTGTTTACAGGTTTCTAGGGGCACGTGTCTGCCCCAAAGTGTTTATTGGTTTTTACATGACACCTGCATTTGCCATCTGGCTCCATCTCAGAACCTGTAACCAATTTTCTACATGGGAGTCATCCTGCACATCACATCCTTCTGGGTCTCTTCATGCCCAAATGGCCCTTTGGGGCACCTATCCATCCTTTCTGCAAATATAGTGAGCATAGAAGCAAGTCTGCAGCTTTTAACAAAATTTGCTGAAGATTGTAAGATATTGATGAAAATTTCAACACAAAGACCTTTAAGATTCAGTATGCAACATGGCTCTTCTCAAAGGACACAAATCCTTTCCTCTCCATGGACGTCCACTACTAGCTAATACATCACCTATGAAAGAGGTATACTTTTTAAATATAGTCTTGAGATCTTTTGGGTTTTTTTGGTTTTATTTTTACATGTATCATGCTGTGAACTGATAGCACCTGGGTTCCAGCAGCTCAGGCTCTTCTCTGTCCATTCTCACAAGGTGAGCTTCTCTGGGTCGGACAGGCTTGTGCTTCAGCTGAACCCAAGCACTTTTCCATCGGCTTCCTTCTCTCTCTGATCATTTCCCTTCACACGCTTCAGGAAGGCTCTTTGAGTGCTTAATATGCTCAGTATACATGTTAATTCTCTCTGCAAAAATCTTGCCCTTAACTTCTTCCTTTACAGCAGTGCCAACAGCAGCTGGGTACCACTGACCCTTCCAGTTTTGCCATGGGAACATCTGGGGAGCTTTCCTTTTTGAACACTGCCTATTCCCTGGATATCTCCAATATCACCTTTCTTATAGATTCACATGTGTGTGGCCAAAGGAACAAATCCATGTTGTCTAAAAAACCTGGAGAACATACAGTGGTGCCTCTCCTCTTTCGCTTTGTATGGCCCATTTTGGCGAATTACTGGAACATGGTGGTTCTTGCCCCCAAACCCCCCCCCCAAAAAAGACTTTTACTAACCTAGGGATGCCACCCTAAGGAATTATGGAAGTGCCTTTGGGCCTTTATCTCCTATCTAGAAAGGGGGCATTAAATACAAGTCCTTGAGGAAAGAATATGCATGGACTATGCCCTTATATAAGGTCTGCCTCCACAGACCTAATATTCTTACCCAGGACCTGTCAGTCTTAATATGGAAATCTTCAGTGGGAAAGTACAGTCTTTCAGGAAAGGAAAAAACAAAATAAAACAAAACAACAACAACAACAAAAACACTTTGTAAGAACATGGGTGGGTAACCTTTCTCCATGTCCTTCAACATGGCAAAGTCTTCATTCAAGGATCGGTATGTTAGAACTTTTTCCAAATCTGGCTTCTTCAATCTTGAGTAACATCATCATTCCTTTTAAGTGGGGGCTTTTGTCCATCCATCATCTAAGAGGTAATGGGTTGGTGTGCACACATCCTGACTTTTTATGTTCTCTGCTCACAATTTCTCAGGTTGCCTTATGAAAAATAACACACACACGTCCTCCAAGGATGAGCAAGATTAAACCTACACTGAAAAGTCTCCTGCACAGACAACTCCTCTCACAATCACTCAGAGAAATGCAATAATAAAGGGCAGCGTGTGAAAGTATTGTTTGTTTTTTTATAAAGCTCTGATGACATCCTGAAAAAAAAAACATAATTAAATGGGACTGCTTTGAAGTGTGCCATATGCCCTATTACATAGATTCAGATTTAGTTTGGGAAACACTGTTTTGCAAGGGGAAGCTTTGTCTAGCATCATCACTTTGAAGCTACCCAGCAGAACCAGGGGCTCCCAAAATATATCACTGTCCTAATCCCAGGACCTATGGGCATGTGATTCTCTGTGACAAGCAGGCTCTGAAGTTGCTCATCACATGGCCTTGAGGAGGAGAGATTATCCTGGATCACAGAAGCAGGCCCAGTGTGATCACGAGGTTCCCTTAAAATGGAAGAGAGAGGCCAATGCCATCAAGCCCAAGTGGTGCCCAGTGAAGAAAACTCAGCTGTCTGTGGCTGGTCTTCAGAATTATGGGAATTGTACACCAAAGAACGAAGCCAGCCTCCTCCAGAAGGTAGAAAAGAGGAACAGCCTCTCCCTTTTGCCTTCAGAAGGAACACAGCCCCCCAACATTGGGACTCGGACTTGAAGACATATTTTTCACTTCTTACTGTAGGATAAGCCACTGGTTTTGTGCTCATTTGTTATGGCCACAGTAGAAGATGGATATACCTTTCTTCTTATTTCATTGCCAGCTATGATCATACCCTCTCTCATAGGGGAGCCTCCCTTTCAGTTTCTGTGTGACCTCCTCAGTGGATAGGGACATTGATGATATCATGACATCATGAAGAATACATGATGGAATACTTGCAGTGAATCAGGTTTTTTAGTAACTAATATAAAATATATATAATACTGTTTCTCTCTCTCTCTCTCTCTCTCCCTTTTACTTTGTAGCACATTACCTAGAGCCAGATTTTACCTTTCTGGGATAGTGATTTGGGCAGCTGGTGTACTTTAGGATATGTAGAAATGTTAGCCACTCCATGGCCAGGACATAAAAACATAAATTAAAAAGTGTGGACTCATTATCATCATTTAAGCCAGGTTATTACAAGCATTTTCGTTAGAGGTATCTTGTAGAAACTGTTCTCTTCCTTGCCACTGTTCACCTCGTTTCCCCACTGTAATCCATTCTAACACAACAGCCCAAGTGACCCTTTGAGAGCTAACCACATCGTTTTGCTGGAGAAAAAAAAATCCTCAGGGACTCTCCATCTCATTCTGAAAAAAGCCAAATTCTTTAAATGTCCAGAGGATGCCACATGGCCTTGCCTGCTTTTATTAACTCACTGGAATTGTGCCTACAGGAGTCGCTACTTCTGTTACTTGGCTCAACCCACTGAGTTCTTTGTCATTTTGCCAGCACGTGTGATGCTCACTCACACTGTCTTCTGTCCCGTGGACACTCTTCCTGCAATGCTCCCCCAGCTTGGAGCCCTAACCACACTCCCCAGTGAAGCTGGTGCTGGCCACTCCATTCAGCTCTTTTCCTGCCTCTGTGGCTGCTTACTCACCTTGCCTTCTTTCCCTCTGCACCTGATTGCCTTCTAACACACTGCACACTTTTATTTTGCTTGATGACTCTACACACTAGGATTTTGTCTTCAAGAGGGCAGGACGAAAGGACATAGTCTTTTTTTTTAATTACTTTGTGGGCTTTTTTTTTTTTTGGTTGTTGTTCATTACTGTGTTTTGTTTTACATTTATTTATTTATTTTGAGAGAGAGAGAGAGATTGAGAGAGAGAGAGAGAGAGAGAGAGAGAGAGAGAGAGAGACCACAAATGGGGAATGGGCAGAGAGAGGAAGAGAGAGAGAATCCCAAGCAGGCTCTGCATTGTCAGTATGGAGCCTGACATGGGGCTTGAGCTCACAAACCATGACATCATGACCTGAGCCAAAATCAAGATTTGGAAGCTTAACAGACTGAGCCCCCAAGGCACCCCTATTACTGTGTCTTGATACATGATTTGTGCTTGATGATATCTGTTAAGTCAATGTTTACTTGTTTGCCATCAGTTGAGGATACCAAGTACATCTGTTTCCAAGTTTGGAAAAATCTGAGATATCATCAAATTCTTTCCTCACTTCACAGATGGGATAAATGAGGCCCAGAAAGATTACATAGCTATTTTCAGGAAAAGTGGAATTAAAAGCTGCTCCTCTTTAACTCTTAAACAAAGCTGGGTACAAGTGATTTACATAACTTCATACTTAGAGTAGTAGCAGCCTCAAACTTGTTCTGGTTTTAAACATTTAGAAATTACTAACCTATTGTGTTCATTGTATTTTATTTTACTCTTAATGGAATTGTGCACTTCTAATGTGACATTCACTCTTAGCTTTCCACCCCACTTTCTTAACTCTGCTATTTATTTATTCAGTAATATTGTAATAACTGTGGTGTATAAGATGCTCTTGCAACGAGTGTTTCCAAGATGGGTTCTAGTGTGTGATTACGGCTTTATGATGCCCGATACCAACTCAGATGGCTCTCCCTGCTTCCAGGCCAGAGGACACAGGACAGCAGGGCCTGACCAAGGCTCACCTCAGGGGTTCACTTTTGTCACCGATGTACGTGGTGTCTTGAGACCCACATAGCACCCGTGTGTGTGTGTGTGTGTGTGTGTGTGTGTGTGTGTGTGTGTGACTGAATTGCACAGGGAATTAATGCTCCATTTGATCAGTGGGAAACAGGAATTTGCCTGCGATTTTTGTTCACCTGGAAAGAGTTTATTTGGCCTCTTTGATGACAATCTTTCAAAACCCAATGAGCGATGGCCCTTCACACCTGCAAAGACCTGCTCAGAAACACAGTGTAATGTTGGCTCTGCCTCCCTTCTTGCCTTCCTCCCCTGTTCCTCACTCCTGCATCTCCCTCTGGGGCTGTACTTGGGAACTATGGGCATGAAACTTTGCCTCAGACTCTGCTTTCTAGGAACTGCCGAGAGGCTATCTTTAAGCAGCTTGAATGCTGGTAAGAAAAGTTATGTTCAGACATATGTAACGACCAAAAAGTACCATGCAATCTATCTTATTAAGCACATATAAAGGGCACAAGTTTGAGGAAAGAGCACTCTTTAGTTTTGAGAGTGAGAAAGAAAGAGAAAAGGAGAATGCAAAAGCAGCAGAGGGGCAGAAAGAAGAATTCCTGTAGCTTATCATTTTATAATTTACACTTTTATTTATTGTCTGAGGACGTGAAGATTCTCTTCAATGTATTTCATCCTGGTCCTTCGTTAGCTATCTACTGTAAATCAGTACTCTTCATTCATAGGAATTTGTATTGTACATGGTCAAAACAGATAGAGGTGTCTGGCTGGCCCAGTTGAGCGTGTGACTCTTGATCTCAGGGTTGTGAATTCCAACCCCACATTGGGTGTAGAGATTACAAATAAATAAACTTAAAAAAGAAAGATATTGGGGTGCCTGGGTGGCTCAGTCGGTTAAGCCTCCAGCTTCAGCTCAGATCAGATCTCACGTTTGTGGGTTCAAGCCCCACGTCAGGCTCTGTGCTAACAGCTAGCTCAGAGCCTGGAGCCTGCTTTCGGATTCTGTGTCTCCTTCTCTCTCTGCCCCTCCCCCTCTCATCATCTGTCTCTCTCTGTATCAAAAATAAATTAAAAAAAACATTTAAAAAATTAAAAAAAAAAAGAAAGATATGGTCAAAGTATCCCAAGAGTTGTGTTTGTAGCTATCAGGAAGATGGATGGATGGATAGATGGATAATGGATAAATGGATGGATGGATAGTATTTTTGTTGATGATCCATCTTGCCTCTCTGTCCTATTCAGTAGTAGATTTCTTTTGGTAGTATAGACATTTTAATAATATTTGCCCTTCCAATTCATGAGCATGAATGCCTTCTATTTGTTTGGATCAGATATCTTCAGTTTCTTTCATCAGTATTTTATAGATTTCAGAGCACAAGTCTTTCACCTCTTTGATTAAGTTTACTCCTAGGTATTTTATTATTTGGGGAGCTCTTATAAATGGGATTTTCTTTTAATTTCTCTTTCTGCTGCTTTATTATCGGTGTATTGCAATGGAATGGATTTCTGTATATTGATTTTAATCCTGTGACTTCACTCGATTCATTTATCAATTCTAGTAGTTCTTTGGTGGAATATTTAGGGTCTTGTATCTTATTATTTACCATCTGAAAATAGTGAAAGTTTTACTTCTTCCTTATCAATTTGAAATTATTTTATTTCTTTTTGTTGTCTGATTGCTTTGGCTAGGACTTCCAGTACTATCATTAATAAAAGTGGTGAGAGTAGACACCCATGTTTTGTTCTGACCTGAGGGAAAAGCTCACAGTTTTCCCCATTGAATATGATGTTAGTTGTATGTTTTTCATAGATGGCCTTTATTATGTGAGACTACATTCCCTCTAAACCTATTTTGTTGAGAATTTTTGTTATGAATAGATGTTGTGCTTTGTCAGATGTATTCTTCCTTCACCTATTGAATGATCATATGGTTTTTATCCTTTAAAAAAAAAACTGATGTGATGTATCACATTGACTTGGAAATATTGACCAACATTGTTACCCAGAAATAAATTACACTTGATCATGGTGAATAATTTTTAAAAGGATTATTGGATTAATTTGCTAGTATTTTGTTGAAAATTTTTGCATCTATATTCATGATGGATATTGTCTTATAGTTCTCTTTTTTGTTGTTGTATCTTTATCTGGTTTTGGAATCAGGATATTGCTGGTCTAATGGAATGAATTTGGAAGTTTCCCTTCTCTTATATTTTTGGAAATAGCTGGAGAAGGTATTAACTCTTCTTTAAATACTTGATAGAATTCACCTGTGAAGCCATCTTGTTTTATTTGAAGTTTTGTTTGTTGGGGATTTTTTGACTACTGATTTAGTTTCATTGCTTGTTATCGGTCAGTTCAACTTTTCTATCTGTCCATGCTTCAGTTTCCTACATATTTCTAGAAACTTATCCATTTTGTCTAGGTTGTCCAGTTTGTTGGCATATAATTTTTCATAATCTATCATAATATTCTATGTTTCTGTTCTGTTGGTATTTCTCTTCTTTTGTTTTTAATTTTGTTCATTTGATTCCCACACCCTCTCTTTTCTTTTACTTTTTTAAACTAGTCTGGTTAGAGGTTTATCAATTTTGGTTGATCTTTTAAAAAAATTTTTTTAATGTTCATTTTATTTTTGAGAGACAGACAGACAGACAGAGACACAGTGTGAGCATGGGAGGGGCAGAGAGAGAGGGAGACACAGAATCCAAAGCAGGCTCCAGGCTCTGATCTGTCAGCATAGAGCCTGACATGGGGTTCAAATTCATGAACTGTGAGATCATGACCTGAGCCAAAATTGGACACTTAACTGACTGAGCCACCCAGCCTCACAATTTTTGTTGATATTTTTAAAAAAGCAGCTGCCAGTTTCATTGTTCCTTCCTATTATTATTTTCTATATAATTTATTTTTACTGTCATCTTTATTATTTTCTTCCTTCTGAATTTTGTTTCTCTTTTTCTAGCTCCTTTAAGTGTAAGGTTAGGGTGTTTGAAATTTTTCTTGCTTCTTGTGGTAGGACTGTATTGCTGTAAACTTTCATCTTAAAACTGCTTTTGCTACATCTCAAAGATTTTTGACAATTGTATTTTGTTTCTGGTTTGTTTCCATGTGATTTTTTATTTCTTCTTTGATTTCTTGATTGACCCATTTATTGTTTAGTAGCATGTTATTTAGCCTCTAAGTATTTGTGGTCTTTCCATATTTTTTTCCCTATGGTTGATTTCTAGTTTCATTGTGGTCAGAACAGCTGCATGATATACCTTCATTCCTTTTGAATTGGCAAGGCCTGTTCAGTGCCCTAACGTGATCTGTTCTGGAGAATGTTCCATGTGCACTTGAATAGAATGTGTATTCTGCTGTTCTACAATGAAATATTATGAATATATCTGTTAAATCATCTGGTCCAATGTGTCATTCAATCCCATGGTTTCCTTATTTATTTTCTGTTCAGATTATCTGTCCATTGATGTAAGTAGGGTGTTTAAGTTCCCCTACTATTATTGTATCGCTGTTGATTATTTCTTTTGTTAAACAGTGCTGTGTGTATTTGGACACTCCCATGTTGTATATTTATAATTTTTATATCTTCTTGTTGGGTTGTTCCCTTTATGATTATATAGTGTCCTTCTTGGTTTCTTGTAACAGTCTGTTCTAAAGTCTATTTTGTCTGACGTAACTATCACTGTCATAGTGCGTTTTCACTTCTCTTTTCATTAAAAATTCTTCCCTTCCCTTCATTTTTATCTGCAGATGTTTTAGGGTCTGAATTCAGTCTCTTGTAGTTAGAAGATAGATAAGTCTTGCTCTTTTATGAATCCCATCACCCTATGTCTTTTGATGGAAGACAGTCAAAGTAGTTATTGATATGTTTGTACTTTTTGATTTTGTTATTTGTTTATAGTTCTTTTTGTAGTTCTTCTCTTCCTTTCTTCTCTTGTCCTCTTCTCTCATGGTTCACTGGCTTTCTTTAGTGATATATTTAAATTTTTTTCTTATTATTTGCATGTTTGTTACTTGTTTTTGTTTTGTGGTTGCCTTTTGGTTTATAAACAATATTTTATGCATACAACAATATCTATTAAGTTGATGTAGCTTCATGAACCCATTCTAAAAGCACTAAATATTTACCAGCTCCTCACCATGTTTTAGTATATGGTGTCATACTTTTATATGCTTCTATTTTATGAATCCCTTGACTAATTTTTATAGATATAGATATTTTTATTGATTTTGTGCTTCTCACTTGTCTTACTCCTGTTTATGGACTTTCCGTTCCACTCAAAGAGTCCCTTTTAATATTTCTTATATGCCTGTCTTAGTGGTTATGGATTTCTTTAGCTTTCGTTTGTTTGGAAACATAAAAAAAAATTTATATGCGTATACATTGTTCAAAGACAGAGAGAGACAGAGCACAACCAGGGTTGGGGTGGCAAGAGAGAGAGCGGGACACCGAATCTGAAGCAGGCTATGGTCTCTGAGCTGTCAGCATGAAGCCCAATGTAGAACTTTAACTTACAGACCACAAGATCATGGTCTGAGTCAAAGTTGAACACTTAACCAACTGAGCCAGCCAGGTGCCCCAGCCATCCAGGTGCCCCAGATAGAAGTCTATATCTCCTTCTATTATAAGTGAAAACCTTGGCTGCAGGTTTTTTTTTTTCCCTTTCAGCTCTTTGAATATATTGTGCCACCCCCCTCTGACCTGCAAAGTTTATGCTGAAAAATCTACTGAGAGCCTTATGGGGTTTCCCTTGCATGTAACTGTCTTCTTTCTTCTTGTTGCTTTTAAAATGTTCCCTTTATCACTACTTTTGCATTTTAATAATGATATGTCTTGGTGTGGACCTCTTTTGGTTGCTTTTGCTGGGGGCTTTCTTTGCATCTGGCTTTCTGTTTTCTTCCCTAGATTTGGAAAGTTTTTAGCTATTATTTCTTCAAATACATTTTGTGTGCCCTCTTCTCTCTCTTCTCTAAAGATCCCTATACTGTGAGTGTTTTAACACTTGATCTTTTCCTCAGTATATTTTCATTTTTTATCATTACTTTCTCTGTCATGTTCAGCTGGATTGCTTTCCATTACTCTGTCCTCCAGGTCACTGATCTGTTCTTGTTTCTCTAGACTACTCTTCATTCCCTTTAGGGTATTTTTTATTTTAGTTATGAGTTTTTCATCTCTGAATAGTTCTTTTTTTATGTTTTCTCTTTGTTGAAGTCTCACTGAGGGAACGCTACTATTTTGTCAAGTCTGTGAGTATCTTTTTGACCATTATTTTTAAGTACCTTTTTTATTTAACAATATTATACATGTATTACCGTACTTTATGACATTAACACATGATATGTAAAGGGATATTTTATCTTGCAGTACTACTCTAATGCATTGAGACCATTTTAACACGCCCATATGAAATCCAGTATAAAAAGTGCTCTCTCTTGAACTTCTTTACTCAATTAGAACAAATCATGAATATTTATTTTGTGTTTTGAAAACCAAGCTAATTTTCTGTCTTTAACCTTCTGTCAAGTTATTTCTCATGGGGTCTTTCCAGAGGATTATTTTCCATAATGACTCCCCTTTGTTCTTTTGTGGCTGGCTTAAAGAATCCAAAAATACATATTTTATTAATCTCACTGTGTCTGCTACATCGTGGATGCTAGGTAGAGTTTTTGTGGTTATTGCTGTTGTTATGGTTATTCTGTTGTCCTCAGTTGGAGATGATGACACGTTATGCATTAAAAGAAATAGAAGGAACAAAACCTTATCCATCTGCAACATTTTACAAGACCCACTCCCATTCTCAGTGAAAGTTCCTTTTACATCTTTCTCACAACCAAGATTATACAGCATCACATTAAGAGATATACAAAATCAGGCTACCAATTTATAAGGAATCCTGAACATTACACCTATACCTTGATGGAACACAAATTAGTCCCAAATAGAACTTTGTATACACATCTAAATCTAAATAGAATTTTTCATATACACAATACAGTCTCAATGGTTTAAATATTAAAAAAAATAAAAAATATAAAGAAAAAATAAATTTAAATTCATAAATATACTCTTTTCTGGGGCAATAGCATTAGGATCTTCATTCCTCTATTTCAGAATTTTGATGATGACTTTAAATTATCTGTCAGGCATACTGATTATCTTCCTTTCCTTTAGGTCTCTTGCTGTGATTCTGTTCTGTTCTCTCACTGGGACATATTCCTCTGTCTCCTCATTTTGTCTGACTCTCCGTGTCTGTATCTATGTGTGAGGAATGCTGGCTATGCCTCCTGCTCTTGCAAGCCGTGGCCTAGTGAAGAAGAGGCGCTGCTGTGTCAGCGGTGCAGTGCCCCCTGTTCCCCAGAACCTGGTGCTGCCAGGGTGACTCCCTATGTGTGTTGCCTGTGCCCTGCTGTGATTGAGCCATGTTTGCTTTAATCCCATCATCTGGAGTGGCTCTTTGTCTGCTCTGGGCAGTGCTTGTTCCCTGTGGTTTAGGTAGACTTGTCTGGGGCTGCCTTGGCTGAAGTTGAGTCAGACCAGGTGTTTGCCTGAGCTGCGGGGCCCTCTCTTTTTGTTGTCCCCTGTGAAGCTTTTGTTGCTGGGCAGGGCCTGCCGTCAGACTAGATGCGTGTCCCCAGCCTGCTGATGGGGCTACAGTCAGACTGGGGTGTGTGGATATCTCCCCCTCTTCTTGAGGCAGCAGTCAGTCCAGAGAGGTTCAGGTTAACACTGGGGCCTGTGGTGAACGAAGTCTGTGCTGGTCTCCTGAGGAGAGGACGTGTAGCCAGAGTGGACAAGTCCCACTAAGGCTGGGTTGGAGGGGGTGGGTCTACAGGAAAATGGGGGGTGGGGCATACTATTAGCAGGCTAGGTTTTGAGTGTTCCTGTTGTGCTGGTTTCCTTATACCTAGGCTGGGGGTGGGAGAGGGAAATGGCACCCGTCAGCTCCTTTGTTCTTGGAGAAGTCTCCCGAGGATCCCTGCTCCTCCAGCACAGGCCCCAAGATTAACAGACAAATTTCCCCTACTATATACTGCATGCATCTTTCAAACTGCTGCTTCTGTGCTCTATCTCAGCCAGGCTATTTGCTATGCTCTTTTCAAGGGCAGAGACTCAGTTTCCCATCATTCTCTGGTTCTCCCAAAGGCTAGTTTGCTGATGTTTAAAGTTCCAGATATTAAACCCCACTGTGAGAATTTTCAAAGGTAAGCTCCTCTGGTTTTCAAAGCCAGATATTATAGAGATTCATCTTCCTGGTGCAGGTCCTCTGTGCCCGGGGCACCTGGTGTGGTTCTGCCCCTCTCCCCTCTCCACACCTCAGGTATTGCTCCCTCCTGCAGATAGACCCAGGGTTCCGTTTGGGTCCTGGCTACATCTCTGTTCTTTTTATCCTTTTTGATATGGCCTCTTTTGTACATTTAGCTGTGGTGAATCTATTCTGCTAGTTCTTCAGGTCATTTTCTGAGTTATTTACACTGAATTAAGCATTATCTAGTTGTATCTATGGAGCGAAGTGAACCAAGGATTCTTGTACTCTCCCATCTTCCTCTTTCACTTAGAATGTTATTACTCAAGCTATTTCATTTTGCCTTCTCTGTGCATTCCATTGAGCTAAGCCTTACTTCTTCCACCATGCATAGAGAGCACAAGCCTGATAAAGGGCTTCTCCTGTGCACACAGTGTTTGGTCCAAAACATGTTTCCTTGTTCCTGACCAGGCTTCAGGGGGTACATTCTGCTTCAATAATAATATAAAAATAGTCTTTCAGTGTAGGTACACTGCACTCTGCAGATGATAGGAACTGATTAATGGACAGGAAAGTTAGCTGTATTTAAATGGTTCATATAGTCACTTTTTGAGAATATGATCATTTTATTCTATTATAAGTTTTTGTCAATGTTTATTTATTTTTGAAAGAGACAGACAGATTACAAGCAGGGGAAGGGCAGAGAAAGGGAAACGCAAAATCTGAAGCCAACTGTCCCATCTCTGAGCTGTCAGCACAGAGCCTGATGGGAGCTCGAACCCACAGAGTGCAAGATCATAACCTGAGCTGAAGTTGGCTGCTTAACCAACTGAGCCACCAAGGCACTCCAAGAAGATAATTATTTGTATTCAGATTTTTAAAAATGCACTGTCCTGGGGATAAAACATTAACCTAAAGCAGATATATGTGCTGTCATTCTGAGATTCATTGTAGATTCCAGGTATAGTTTGGCTTAGGGGAGAGATCTAGAAAAACAAAATGATATGAATTCTCAATCTCAATACTTTTTATTTACAAGCATGTGGCTAGTAATTATTGTTAGCTTAATCATGAAAATGTTAAGTTTTTAACTTTTTGAGAAAAATCCTTCTCCTCAAAAATTGAATAGAAAAGAATGTACTACTCTAGAGGGCATTGAGGTATTTTTAGACACGAATGTATTTATTTACATCACGGCACAGAAATGACAAAAATGTAAAGTTAACTGAACAGAAAATATGGAGACACATGTAGTCATGGGTTTGGAATGATAAGAGGACCCCTATGAAGTGTGAAGAGCTGTCAAGGGATGGCCTTGGAAGTTGACCCTCTCAGGCAGCAGTTTGAATTTAACTTCCTAAATCTCACAGTAAGTTAATGGAGCCATATGATAATGAAATGGAGTGCTGTTTTTAATGCATTACTTAGGTTATTTTAGAAGCCTACTAGATCATTTTATTGTATCTTTCTGAAAGAGTTACTCAGCCAGATGTATCTCTCCAAAAGTTATGATTCCTATGCAGTAATTAGATCACAGTGCTATTAAGTTCAATGATTAAGGATTTCTAGAAACCATTTTTCTGAGTGTTATGGAGGGTAAATTTGAGTGTTTTACAGGACATACATGTATGATGTGTACATATGTAAACCTACATGTGTGATGCATTGGACACAAAGGACCTGAGTGTGTACTAAGTGTACTTATCTTTCTCTGTTCAACTCAATACCCCTGAAAAAGCTGCCCTTTGATTTTACTGGAGAAGCTATTTACAGAAACTGGTGATGTTTGCGGTAGACTGTTCCCTTCACAGGCTACCTGACACCTTTCTCAAAATGAGATCTCCTTCTCTGATTACTGTGCTGCGTCCCATTTTCAGCTGTCTGGCATTGTTCTTTCTAAGCAGTGTCTCTCTGCGAGGTTGTGAAAGGAAAGATAACCAAAGAATAAGAAGGCAGCTAAGAAGTCAGGGTTTCTAATGCAAGAATTGAAGCTTAGAGAGGTTAAGTAACTTCAGTCAGATCGTCAGCCTCATGGCCTCTATCAAATTTACCATGTGCCAGATCACTTCACTCACAAGCGTCAAAACCAGAATTAAGATGAGCTGGTTGGTTCTTCTGAGAAACCCAAATACACAATTTTAGTCCAAAGTTCATCAAGTCAAAAATCAAATTGTAATTGGTAGGAAAGGAGTTTAATCTCTTTGCTAAACTTAGTATTTTTTCTGAATTTAGTGAAAGAAATCTGGTAGTTTTTTTTAGTTAGTTTCTCAATCTGTAAATAAGATACTTATGGAATAGAATAACCCTAATAGATATATGGTGAAATAGATTAAAAAATTATTAGAACTTTTTCAAGAAATATTTAACTGTTTCAAAAATAAAAATATTTAATTGTTTCATAATAAAATTTTAAGGCATATTAGTACTTTGCATAAACATTAATTGTAATAATCTTGAGTTAAAATATATACTGGACTCTAAAATTTTTCATGAGCTGTAGAATCCTGAATAATCAATTCAGATTGTACTTAAAGTATCACCTCTTTAATTTCAAGAAGGGCACAAGAAAGCATATAGAAAGGATGAACATGCCTTAGCAATTCGAATAATACTTACTGAGTTTCTCTACACAATAGAATACACTTTTCCACCCAGTTGAATCTTGTTTGCCTAAATGCAAAACTGACAACACTGTGACTGTTTCTGGAAAGGACTGTGTTGACATGTTTCTTTGATTAAGTGAAGACAACATTAAAGTATCCCCTTTGCCATTTTTAAACATTATTCAACTTCCTTCAGTTATGGAGAGTTGTGTTAGATACACAAACCAAATTGAATGAATTCTATGAAACAAAACTCAAGCAAGTGCTCTAATTTTGTTCCAGTACACCGAGGAGATGTTCAAATGCATCTGTTTGTTGCTGGTGATTTGTGTTGCCCAGTTGATAAGGACCTAAGGAGGCAATCTTTTTAAAATTTTGAACTAGAAACTACAAGCTGTCTTGTAAGTCTCATCCATGCCACCTCCTTTTGTCACACATCTATCACACATCTATTTTAAGCCTAGAATGCTAAAATGTGTTTTTCTACATAGTGAAGTTCAAAGTTCATCTAAACTCTCCATTTTAAGTAAAATTAAGGGAGCTCATCTTGGTACAGTATAACTCACAACATGATTAATTCCATGGGGTTTTTAGTCTGGACCCATAGTAACCCCCAGACTGGTTGGTTGACCACTGCTTGTCTCTGCCCTCACCATCTTACCGCCTTTCAAAGCACAGCCCCCCAGTGCCAGTTCCCAGCATCACTGTCCAGGATCATAAGAATGCTAGGTCACTGATCCCTCAGTTCTCTCCCCCAAACCCCAGTGAGAGCTCTCCCAGCCATGGATCTGGATCCGCCTGTCAACCTCCTTCTCCCTCACTTGAACTGACCAGTGGAATTCTCTCTCTCCTCTACTGTGAGCATGAGATTTTTCTGGGAAATTGAACGTTTTCAAGACATCCCTGCTCGTCACTACCATTTTACAAATGCATCTTGCCCCTCCTCATCATCTATTACTTCAGTATTTCTTCCTACGTCTCTTCTACTGACTGAACCTGGAGGACAGACCTTATAAATGCCCAACAAAGATTCTCGCTCTTTTCCTTTCTTCCTCCTGGCAGTTTTTGGGTTGTGCAGACACAGTGTATTTTCTCTAAGTTCTCTGAAGCTCATGTAGCAAATTGAAGACTATGGAAAGATATCACATGATTTAATAATATCATGGAAATAAAAAACAAATTCTACTCTCTCAACATTCAAATTCCGGAGGGCCCTCAGAAGGCCCAGTTACCTTGACAGCACATAAAAGGGAATATCTGTAGGTATTTCAAAACTCAACAGTGTTGAATACATACTTGTATAATCAAGGACAGAAATCAGGATCAATTAAACGTCATACAAGTCTAACCATTACTAACAAAAGATCCAGAAATTAAATTGTGAGGAATGATCATCAAAACAGCAGGTATTATACATGAAAAACAGACACTTTATTATCAATTTTGGTCATTTCCAGGTCTTGAAGTTTAACATTTTAAACACTGAGTAAACTCTTACTTCATAAGCTACAGACATTAGAAATAAGGTTAAAACAATGACCTATATTTGTCAAACAAAGGTTAAACTACATAAGTAGTAAATGCATATATTTTTAACTGGGCTTTCCTTTGGCCTCTTTGGACATTTATATGCAGAGAAAAGCTTGCTTGCTGTTGGGTGATTTTTTAACTGTATCATTGGACAATATAACAGACTCTAAAGTTTATACCTACTCAAATTATTTGGTTCTGTAGTTTTTATCTGTGTAATAGCTGAGAGGCATTGTATTTTACATTATTGTCTTGCCCTGGAAATGGCTGTCTGTGGCTTGTAAAAGAGCATATGAGTTCAAGAAACTAAAGTTGACAATTTATTCCATTTCAATAATGAAGGTCCCTTGTTTCCAAATGTTAAAGGTACGAGTTTGTCAGATGAAATGCTGAAAGGGAATGTCGGTGGGCCACGTCACACTATCACTACTGAAAGGAATTTGTACCAGGGCTCCTCAGTCGTGCTTCAGTAATATGTCCCAGTGACTCAGAGTATTCACATAAAGATGTCTTCTTTCTTTACAGTGACAAATGGGTTAATCAGTGGAACTCTTCCAGACTACTGTTCAGGGCTAGTATCTGAATAGCCTGGTAGGCTGCCTCTTATCTGTTTAGTAGATACAGTGATTGGTGGGTCATGAAAGGGCACTTGAAAAGAATCACAGGCATTTCTGAGTCCAGTGTTTGGTCACTGTCACATATGCAGGTGATCCAATATGCTGGCTTTCCCAAAGCAGTCCTGGCATGGAACAGAAGTTGCACAGTCGTCTTACTGCTAATCATAAAATTTGAAATGACAATGATGAAATGGTAGATTTAGAAAACTCCTGAAGAATCAGAATATTATGTAAAGAAAAGAAATAAGATTAAAACTTTTTGCTTTGTTTGTGTTTTCCCTCCTGCCCACAGAAGTGAAAGTTTCATTTTGTTCTAAACTAAGTATTTCTTGGGGCACCTGGGGTGCTCAGTGGGTTGAGTGTCAGACTCAGGTCATGATCTCTCAGTTTGTCAGTTCAAGCCCTGCACGGGGCTCTGTGCTACGATCTTGGAACCTGGAACCTGCTTTGGATTCTGTGTCTCCCTCTCTCTCTGCCCCTTCCCTGCTCGTGCTCTTTCTATGTCTCAAAGACATTAAAACTTTTTTAATAAAGTATTTCTTGCATTGCCAATTGGAGAAACATTTCCATTCTGTCTTTGCTCTGTGACAACATGTTATGACAAGATGGGAGTCAGAGCTAGAAGAAAAGTGTAATTCAAAATCCTTCTGACACAAGCAGGCTGAACTCTAGTCTGTGGTCATTACAGAGGCTGCTGTTTTCCACAATAGCCCATTGATAATGAACCTGCTAAGACTGCAATTGGAAAGCTCTGAATGATAGGTTACTGTAGGTTAGGATTGTTTCACTAAGAAATGTAACTAACAGTGAGAATCAAATCATCACTGTTATTGAATGAGACTAAACTAAACATGATTAATTTTGAAACTAGCAACATCTATCACAATACTTTTCCAGTGCTATTTATTGATTTGCCAGTGTTTGTAACCCATAGAGGCAAGCTCTTGTCACTAGATAACTGATGTTTTGGTTACTGGTTTTATAAAGAATCATCTCATGATCCTTCCCTGGTTAGGGGCAGACAGTATCGATTGGAATTAGTGCAATCAGAGGAAAAAGGATCACTCAGACTTTTATTTGATAGGATCAGTCCAATATCTTTGTGAATCGTTCCTTTATGCAAGATGTGACTTACAATTAGGGATTGTTAGTAATTGCCAAGTCTCCTTGAGTGTTTCCTTGGGTGAGGCATACACTAAGGGCTCTTACTATCCACCCAACAATACATGGTAGACACTGTTATTTTGTATCATAATTATTATTAATATTATCCTTATGACTATTATCCAGAAAATAAAGCAAGGCAAAAGTGATTAAACGATCTATACTTTAGAGGAAATGTGTATATATATATATATACACTAATATATAATAATGCATGGCCTGGGTTCCTTTCCCATTGTCCTCAATCCATCCTAGAACAAGTGCAGACTATTGGAACCAAGCACAACATTCTTTACTTACAATAAACAAGCAATTATACAAATAAGCTGTTACTACAACATGTGATTAAATTTTAGACCTTATGAGGAATTTATTTGCCAAGATCTTCTTTCAGTGGTTAAGGAACCAGTTTCTAGTTGGAGAGAAGGGTAACTTACAAGTAATGCATTGTTTACCTTTTTTCCTCCCTTTGAAATGAATGAAGACAATCAATGATGGTTAAATCTCAGGCAAAAATCCACAGCCATGTCCTCGTAGTCTTCCCCAAAGTAGGCCAATCACAACAGGAGGCCCAGTTCATGAGGTAGAAGTGTGTACCTCTTCCTAGGAAACGGTAAATACACACAGTTGCTTCAGAGATTGCGTTTTTGTGTCTTCAGTGATGGTTAGAATCCTTACTCCTCAGTGCCTGGGGGAACAGTCACAGTGTTTCTCTGCAAGGATTGAAGGTGACGTCACTTGTGAGCATGCTGCGTACGCTCTGCACTTCACTGTGGCCTCTGCTGTTGTGAAATTGTGCGAGGAGGGAAGTGTGTGCACTGGTTAGTTAGGAGCCTATCAGGAAGCCCTACTGTGAGAACGAGGACAGTAGGAGCTGAGGGACCATCTGGATGCTCACATAAGACACTTAATATGGACAAAGGAAAACAAGAGTGGAATTAGAACTAATAGCAGCAAACTTCATGGAGCTAGCAGAATGTCAGGAAGAAACAGCAGTAAGAATGACCAGCCAGGCTATTAATATGGGAATGAAAATTACTTTTACATCTGAAACCTCTCTCAAAATATTTTAGAACTGTATTTCTTTTAAGTACGGGCTCTTCCTGGGACACCTACATGGCTCAGTGGGTTAAGCATAAGACTTCAGCTCAGGTCATGATCTTGTGATCTGTGAGTTTAAGCTCCACATAGGGCTCTGTGCTGACAGCTCAGAGCCTGGAGCCTGCTTCAGATTCTGTGTTTCTCTCTCTGCACCCCATGCTTGCATTCTATCTCTCTCAAAAACAAACATAAAAAAATTAATAAAAATAAATAAATACGGGCACTTCCTCTCTCTAGTTGAATATTAAAAATGGAAAAGATACACTATCACCATTATTTTAATATAATAATACAATCAATTAGGTAGCTAATCCTTTCTCGGAAATATTACCAAACTACTTTTATTCCAAAGGTAATGACGTTTCTATATCATATCTTAACCATTGCTTTCATTTTGCATGTTTTAATTTATATGCAATAAAAAAGTTAACTATTACCATTTTTACTCATTCTCCAAAGATTTTAGATGTTGGCACATGCTAAACAGGTCTTGTTGCTACATATACAACTTCTTTGTCCAAGGAGTTTCCACTCCAAAAATAAAGATGGCACACCACAGATTTTATTCCCTTGTCTGTCTGTCTGTCTCACACATACACTTTATTCTAGTTGATCATATAAGTGGGGGAAGGGGAAGCTAGAGATCTGGTTGAAATACAGCCATGAGGGCAATCACCTATTTTTATGTTTTCAGAGACTCATTGCTTGCCCTTTTCAGCATCAAAATGGAAACTTTTCTGCACTTTGTACACACTTACAGAAGTGATATTTGTGCCATTTAATAAGTTATGTATTATATCATATCAGTGAGAATGACTGTTAGGTGCCACCTATGTGCCTTATTCTAACCTGGGCTTGTCTGCTTCACTAGGTGCAAACTGAATAGCAAATATAAGACATGTCTGTGTGGCTTAGGTCTTGTACCCTTGAGTCCACTGTCTGCATTGTTACCACAGTGATTTATCTACAATGTGAAATTTCCTTCTTCCCCTGCTATTGAGCATGTCTGTGGCTCCATTGTGATCTTCCGTATGACATACAACATGTCCTTTGTATCATGGTCCTGGATTGCTTCCTTGGCCTTATTTTCCAGCATTCCCCATCCTGATGTTTATGTTAGAATGCTATAAAACATCTATGTGTTTTATGATTGCCTAAATTTACTCATATTTTCCCCTTTGCCTGAAGCATGACAGTCCCTAACACTTATTTATCTAACGCATTGCCTACACTTAAGGTTTCTGTTAGATACTGCGTCCTCTGAAAAGACTTTCATTCTCATATACTGGGCTGAGTTGATATGGTGTCACCTCTTTTCCTTTCTCAAAATTATGTTTGTGAGTTTCTTTGTTTTTTAGACTTCAGATCCCTTGCTGGGAGAACAAATGTGTTGTTCATCTTTGTAGGCTCATCCCTGAGCATTGTATGTGGCAGACATAGGTAGTAATGTATATTTGGTGAAATGAAATAGCCAAAAATTTTCAGGAAACTGGAATCAGAATTTTGTCTCAAACAGATTTGGGCATTAACAAAATAATCTTGCATTACTTTGAAATAAAGCCCTAAATAAAGGAGTAAGAAAGGCTAGATTTCTCCAGTGATCATAAATCCATACCCTGTTCCTTCTTTACTGCTTTCAGACTATTCATTCAGTAATTCACACATTTACTCATTCATTCATTCATTCATTCCCTAATCTTCATCTTTTATTTATGTAACTTCTGAGGATGGACTCTATGTTTATTTCAAACTGTAGCCAGTTTCTATACCAGGAATTCACTTCCAGTAGGAGCTGTGCCAGGATGTGATATATTTAAACCATCCTTCTTCTTTAAGCCAATAAGGGTATGTGCAAGAACACTGGGATCTATACTTCTAAGATACTACTGTCCAATGCACTATCTATTTATCCTAGAGGAGGCTACTTTCACTAGAGGTTGCTTGCAACAAATTTAATCACCTGTCTTACTTAAGTTCTCTCCTGCTTTGGGGCTGTCCAAGTTTGCCTGCCACTTGAAATAGCTTAGGTCAATAGCTTAAGTAGATAGCTCAAGGTCCATTTCCATTCATCACCTACAGAGATCAGCAGTTAGTGCACCAAGTACAGCTGCAGGGCTCCGTATTTCTTATCATACACATGTTGTAACCCTTTTAGAATTGCTTTAAAGAAGCAGATACCTATAGCATCATGAGCTCAGCTCTATGCTCTTAGCAGGATGGTCTGATTTCTTTTATTCTGAGGTCTTATATTCTCTTATTTTCCATTCCCTAAGAGTCAGACCTCAAATACCAGCATGCTCCCTAGGGATGGTGAGTAAAAACTAAGGAATGATGGAACATGGCATTAATTCCAGAATTTGATATTACCCTCTCCTATCTATTTAAGGTGTTATCTCTATCCAGATCAGCTCTGCATATCACATATTTCTGCAAGATATCAATATAACCTAAATTCTAATAATGACTCTGGGTAATGTTTCATTATTGGACTTCTATTTTACTTTCATATATAAGTATTACCTTTTTTTCACTAGCTCCTTGAGGACAAGGACTAAGTTTGATACTATTATATGTTCGTCAAAGACACTAATGGAGATTTTAACTTAATACATATTTACTAACTTGGTCCTTTTCAAAAGATAAATTGATATTTTTCACTATGCCTAAAATCTTAGACTGGTTCATGGATTTCTATCAATGCTTCTAATATCTGATTTTGTAACCTACCAGTCTCTAATATATTTGTGGATGAATGTCGGTAAGTGATGTGACTACAAATAGTTTTGCATCTTGCTGTACCCTGAAAACATTTTTATTCTTATTATTTTTCCATTATCATCAAATGGGGATTACCTAAACATTTTCATAATTGTGCACAAGACCCACTAAAATTCAGTAGCACCACATTTTAAAAATCATCTGGACACTTAACTTTATTAGTTATAAATAAAGTTTTAAACTTTATTTATTACTATACTTGTTAAGACCCAAAGTCAGAAACTGGTGAAAAAAATACATTTTATTTCTTACAATGTTTTTTTTAATTAAAACATTTTTCTGGAGGAAAAATTCCTTAATAGCCTTCCACCCCAAATATGCACGGGTATCTACATATCATTTTAGTAATTTGCTCATATTTGACTGCATTAATTAATTAATTAATTTATTTATTTATTTATTTTAAATGTTTTTATTTATATTTGAGAGAGAGAGAGAGAGAGAGAGAGCGCATGAGCAGGGGAGAGTCAGAGAGAGGGAGACACAGAATCAGAATCAGAAGACAGCTCCAGGCTCTGAGCTGTCAACACAGCGCCCCACGCAGGGACCAAACCCACAAACCACAAGAACATGCCCTGAACAGAAGGTGGACGCTCAGAAGGTGGACGCTCAAATGACTTTCACCCAGGCGCCCCTGACGGCATTTAAAAAATAAAAATTTAAAAATCCTCAAGTATCAAAACTTGATGTCTAGTCAATTCATTATTACAATTAATGATAACTCATGTTTTTTCAGAAATGAATTTGTTTTAAAAACATACTTTTATTTAAATAAGTCTTGCACTTTAAGCCAGAGTGTTGTGTAATTCTCTCTTATTCATTATTCTTTCACTACTAACTGTCTCTGAGAGGAACCAAACCTCAATTATCCTCAAAAGTAGCAACCCTAAGTAATATAACTTATTAGAATATTGCACATTTATTATTATTAATGAGACTTAATCTGGTCATCATTATCTCTTCAGCCTAATCTCCCCACATTCCTGCTTAAAAAATGACCTTAGCCATAACTCATTTTTCCAGTTCCTCTAATAAACTATGTTCTCCTGTGTGTTAACATCAATCAGCTTCTGCATTTGCAAGGAAATCACTGTGCAGTAGGCTGTACCTCACCTTTTTCACAAGTCACACACAATTGTGTTCAAATGGTTTGCAGAATAAGTAAAATTCTGGAAGATACCATGGAAGGGTACCTCCCTAAGCCTGGGCAAAGAATTATTTATTGATTGGAAACAACAGCAGTACCTATCATGGAAAGGTAGATAGATTGTTCTGTATTAAAATTAAATATGCTCATCAAAATATGTAATTAAGATAGTGAAAAGGCAATTCATAGACCAGAGGATATATTTGTAACATGTATAACCAAAAAAGAGCAACTATAAAGCATATATAGGAGACCCCACATATTAATAAGAAAATTACCAACAACCCCCTCAGAGGACTGGACAAGAGACTCCAGCTACAACCTCATGAGGATGCTATTCTAATGGGCAGCAATTTTAGGGAAAAGAAAATTAAAGGACAATGAAAAGTAAAACTTTTACTAAGTACCACTACACATCCAGGAGAAGGGCTAAAACTGAAAGAAAAGTAACGCAAAGTAATTACAAGTGTGTAAATAATTCAGGATTTTAAAAGATTTCTTCTAATGTAAATGTGTGACCCTACTTTTTTTAACTTTTTAAAAATATTTTACTGTCAAATTGATTTCCATACAACACCTAGTGCTGTTCCCCACAAGTGCCCTCCTCCATCACCACCACCTCTTTTCCCCTCTCCCCCTTTCCCTTCAACCCTCAGTTCATTTTCAGCATTCAATAGTCTCTCAAGTTTTGCATCCCCCTCTCTCCCCAACTCTCTTTCCCTCTTCCCTCCCCCTGGTCTTCCACTAGGTTTCTCCTGTTTTCCTGTTAGACCTATGAGCGCATACATATGGTTTCAGTTCTTCTCTGCTTGACTTATTTCGCTTAGCGTGACCCCCTCAAGGTCCATCCACTTTCCTACAAATGGCCAACAAACTGGACAACACAGAAGAAATGGACAAATTCCTAAATGCACATGCACTGCCAAAACTCAAATGGGAAGAGATAGAAAGCATGAATAGACCTATAACCAGTGAAGAAATTGAATCCGTTATCAAAAATCTCCCAACGAATAAGAGCTCAGAGCCAGATGGCTTCCCAGGGGAATTCTACCAGACATTTAAAGCAGAGCTAATATCCATTCTTCTCAAGCTATTCCAAAAAATAGAAATAGAAGAAAAACTTCCAAACTCATTCTACGAAGCCAGCATCACCTTAATACCCAAACCAGACAGAGACCCAGCCAAAAAAGAGAACTACAGACCAATATCCTTAATGAATACAGATACAAAAATACTCAACAAGATACTAACAAATCAAATTCAACAGCATATAAAAAGAATTATCCATCATGATCAAGTGGGATTCATTCCTGGGTCACAGGGCTGGTTCAATATTCGCAAATCCATCAATGTGATCCATCACATTAACAAAAGAAAGGAACCATATGATCCTGTCGATAGATACAGAAAAAGCATTTGACAAAATACAACACCCTTTCTTAGTGAACCTACTTTAAAAAATGGTTTGATATTACCTTCTAAGTATAAATTGATGTGTCTACAGAGGTGTCAAAACTTCACTCCTTGAACATAGTCCTCATAACTGAACCAAACTATAAGCATAATTTTAGCATCATTGTTTCAATAGTCCCAAACTAGAAACAACTCAAATAACCATCAGCAGTAGAATGAATGGACAAGTTGTAACTGATTGATATACAGTAGCCTGGCCTTATTGGTAGGGATATATTCCAAGACCCCTGATGGGTGCCAGAAACCACAGATAATGCTGAGCACTGTAAATACTGTTTTTTCCCTAGAGATGAACCCCTATGATAAAATTTAACTTATAAATAAGACACAGTAAGAGATTAACAATGTAATAGAACAGATGTAACAGTATACTCTAGTAAAAGTTATGTGACGTGGTCCCACTCTTAAAGTACTTTATTTTACTGTACTCCCCTACTTGTGATGCCGTGAAATGATAAAATACTTATAATAACTGTGAAAAGATAGTCATGACATTAGGTGAAGGGAATGACATAGGCATGCTCATGTGGTATTAGGTAACTAATGACCTGGTGGCAATATGTCAGAAGGAGGATTGTCTGCTTCCTGAGCATGGTTGACCACAGGACCGTGAAAACAGTGCACACAAGGGGGATGCTGCATAGTCACCTATCACAGAACACCTTGAAGAGTATTCTGTACACTCCCATGAGAGCATGGAGTGATCTTACTAACAAGGGCAGAGCAACAGTAGCCAAACACACATATAAAATAGTTTTATACTATATCCATCATGTTAAAATGGAAAACTGTGTCATGCCATGAGAAGCCAAAAGGGAAGAGGCGTGACTGGGATTTCTGATGGGCTAATACTATTTTTTTATTTTTGCCTGTGTGATGTCTTTATGAGTATGTTCATTCTGTGTTAATTTACTGATCTGAACTCTAAAATTTACACATTTTGTAAAGGGTTCTGTATTAGAGTTCTTCAGAGAAGCAACCAACAGGATGGGTTGGATGGATGGATGGATGGATGGATGGATGGATGGATGGATGCATAGATATGTAGAGGAGGAAATTTGTTTTAAGAATTGGCTCACAGGGTTATGAAGGCCAAGGGATCCCATGAACCCCTGTCTGTAAGCTGGGAAACCAAGAAAGTCAGTGATATAATTTTGAGTCCAAAGGCCTTAATTTTAAGGGGCCAGTGATGTATGTCCCAATCTGAGTCCAAAGACCTGAGAACCAGGAAGTCTAGTATCTGAAGAGAGAAGGTGAACATCCCAGCTGAACAGATTTGCCCCTCCTCCACCTTTCTCCTCTATTCAGAACCTCAGATAATTGGATGATGTATCTTGTAGAAACACCCTCACAGTTACACCTGGCAAAAAATGTATTGCCAGTTGTTTGGGCATCCCGTAACCCAGTCAAATGGGCATAAAATTGACCACCACCTATGCTATGATTAAAATATATAATATTTAAGTACTTTAGAACAGACTTAGGGTCCAGTGAAACCAATATTATTATCTGTAGTTAGTATGGATTTAAGTTGGTAAAAATGTTTTTTCAGGGAATCTGTATAATGAATACAGAAATAGTATGAATAAAGTATTTCTATGAACTTGTCTAAAGAAAATGATCATTGCTACACTGATATTTATGACTAAGAATGTACATCAAATAATTACTCGATAGAGGTAGTCATTCCTGTCTTTAAAAAAATGGCATGATTATCCTCCTGAGATTTCAAGCCCTAAACCTACAAATCTTTCTTATGTCCCTCCTCTTTCTATGAACCCCACATCCAGTTTAATCTCAGAGAACTTTTGTTGTTGTTTGGTACCTAGTACTAACTTGTTCACCACTCCATTCTTCCATCATCTCCAGCCTTTCTTCTTTCCACCCAGCTCTTCCTGATATCCAGTCTTTAAAGATTCGTCTTAAAAAGATGTATTATATTATATGCTGCCATGCCTACCCACTTTGAGTAAAAGGAGGGGCTACCATACAAAGTAGCCTTCTAGATGTGATCTGTCACAGTATCCTTATTTCCCTTATAGGAATGATTACTTTCTGGATTTTTACTTACTTTCTGGTTTGATTTCTATCTCTGCAACAGAATACAGGCTCCAGTGGAAAAGAGTAATATCAGTGCCATAAAATAGGAGGAAAAGATGATAGTGATTTGGAACAAATCAGAATGTCCACACATAGTATATTTAAAGTTTTCAATGAAAAATTATGTAGGCATAACAAACAAGAATATAGGTGAAACTGCTTCACACAGAAAAAGATTCAGTGTCTTATTTTCCACTCTAAATCAAGATGGAAATTTAATGAACTATTGAATAAGTGTTAATTGAAAGAATATAATTAGAAATAACCTATTAAAGTAAAAATATAGTCTCACCTGGGTGGTTCAGTCAGTTAAGCATCTGACTTGGGCTCAGTCATGATTTCACAGTTTGTGAGTTCAAGCCCCATAACATTAATAATCCAGTGAATAAATGGGCAAAAGGCATGTACAGACACTTTTCCAAAGAAGACATCCAGATGCCTAACAGACACATGAAAAAATCCTCATTGTCACTTGTCATTAGGGACATACAAATCAAAACCACAATAAGATACTATCTCACACCTAGCAGAGTGATTAAAATTTACAACTCAGGCAACAGCAGATGTTGGTGAGGATGTGGAGAAAGGAGGGCACTTCTGCACTGTTGGTGGAAATGCAAACTGGTGCAGCCACAATGGGAAACAGCATGGAGGCTTCTTAAAAATTAAAAGTAGAGTGGTGCCTGGGTGACTCAGTCACTTAAGTGTCTAACTTCAGTTCAGATTATGATCTCATAGTTCATGAGTTTCATCCCTGGGTCAGACTCTTTGCTGACTGCTTGGAGACTGGAGCTTATTTCATATTCTCCCTCTCTCTCTCTCTCTCTCTCTCTCTCTCTCTCTCTCTCTCTCTCTCTCCCACTCTGTCTCTGTCTCAAAAATAAACATTAAAAAAGTTTTTAATAAAAATATTTGAAAATAGAATATCCTACAGCCCAGGAATTTCAGTACTATTTATCCAAAGGATACAAAAATGATGATTTGAAGGGATACATGCACCCCAATGTTTATAGCAGCATTATCACCAATAGCCATATTATGGGAAGAGCCCAAAAGCCCATCAACTGATAAATGGGTAAAGAAGAAGTACTGTGCACACACACACACACACACACACACACACACACACACACACAGGAATATTACTCAGCTATCGCAAAGAATAAAATCTTGCCATTTGCAACACTGTGGGTAGAACAAAACTGTATTATACTAAGCAAAATAAGTCAGTCAGAGAAGGACAAATTTCAAGTGTCTTCACTCATATTGGAATTTAAGAAACACAACAGATGGACATAGGAAAAGGAAAGGAAATATAAAAACAGAGAGACAAACCATAAGAGATTCTTAAATACAGGGAACAAATTGAGGGTTGCTGGAGGATTGTTGGGTGGGTGGGCGGGCCAAATGAACGAGGGGCATCAAGGAAGGCATTAGTTGGGATGAGTGAGCACTGGGTACCATATGTAAGAGATGAATCACTGGGTTCTACTCCTGAAACCATTATTGTACTATGTTAACTAACTTGGATTTAATTTTGTCCCACTCACTTTTGATATTGCCCATGTTGAATTTTACACTTTGTGGTTAGTGTTTGACATCTTTCTCATTCATCTTACGCTTATTTGATTGTCCCATATGTTCTTTCAAGTGGAATAAGCTCTTCTAAAACTGTGTTGTTTTTATTTTCTATTCAGATCACTTTTTATTTGTAGTCTCAAAAGATATCATAATAATATAAATACAGTTCATTTTTATTGAGTTTATTATGTGCTAAAATATTTATGCCTCTAATTTTATTTTAATCATTGAACTGTTACAGGCACCCCCAGTTTCATAAATGAGAAGATGAGAATAGGTAAGCTTATGTAATTCACAAAGGAAAGTCCTGTACTCAAGCCCAGGCCTCCCTGAATCTAAGTTAATGCTCTTAACTCTGTTTCTTGGAGGACAACTCTGCTTTCCTGCTTCTCTAGTTTAATCTCTGATAGCCACAGAAATTTTATCCCTTAAACAGTAGAAGTTGACTGGGGCACCTGGGAGGCTCATTTGGTTAAGAATCCAACTTAGTCTCAGGTCATAAACTGACACTTCCTGAGTTGGAGCCCCACATCAGGCTCTGTACTGATAGCTTGGAGCCTGGGGTCTGCTTCCAATTCTGTGTTTCCCTCTCTATCCATCTTTCTCCTACTCAGGCTCTGTCTCTCTCAAAAATAAATAAACATTAAAAAATTAAAACAGATAGTGGGGGTGACTGACAATCACTGAGGTGTGAGAATTGTCCCCAGTAATGACCTTTGAATTAACTCCTGTTTGATGGACATGAGCCCTCCTCCACCCAAGACTATTCTGGGCAATGCTCCACCTCAAATTTATACAATTTTCCTCTACCCATCTGTAAATACATTTTCTAGAAAAAAGATGAGTGGCATAAAAACATAGATTTCACTGAAAGTTAAGTGACTAGAAATGGAAAACACTCACAGAGATTACTTAATTTTCCTTCAGAAACCAAGTTGGAAACTCCATAATTCAACACCTTTCTGAAGTTCCCACTACTACTTTATTTCTTTCTCCCCACTACTATTTTAATCTGATGGGCTCAGAAAAGAGCTTTGTTTCTACTCAAAAGATTAAGAAATGCAGATCTCAGAAAATGCTGCCTTTTTAGGATGTGATCATTTGTTTTACAAAATAGAACTTGAATTGCACACTTCCTATCAAGAGCTCCTTTGTGTATATAAAGCAAGGTCTATCAGGAAAGAAACAAAAGAAACTCAATTGCCAAGATTATAACTCCCCCTGAATTGTAAGAAATAAGTAGCAGTGTCATGGTAAGAAAGGCTTTGATTCACTTGAGTACTTACTTTGTGTCTGTGTTTATGTTGAGTGTGTGACATCATTATCTCAGTTAATCTTTAGTAGATCATTTTCATTTTGCTAGTGTGTACTTGACATTGGAGTTCTTATCTGATTGATGAGCTTATTATTTTGAATTCTTCATCAGAGACATTTGGAATGATTCTGTTTTAATTTTAAAAGTAGCTTAGGGAGGGGAAGGGGGAAAGAGAGTTGGGGAGAGCAAGGGACACAAATCATGAGAGACTATTGAATACTGAAAAGGAACAGAGGAAGGGGGAAGTGGGGAGGAAGGGTGTGATGGTCATGGAGGGGGCACTTGTGGGGAGAGGCACTGGGTGTTATATGGAAACCAATTTGACAATAAACTACTATAAATTAAAAAAATAAAGGTAGCTTAGGCATAGTGCATAGTTCATAAATTATGGAACATATTTTTCAACATCTTATGTCACTGAAATCAGAAACTTTAACCATTCTTATTTGTGAGCTATTTTCTATGCATTTGCTAACTCCACAAAGGTTAATCAGAGAATAAAATGACTGCTGAAACCAATTAGATTTTATCTACAAAACATCTGACTTGAGAGGAAAGCAAAACTTAAACGCCAGAGAAGTTATTTTGATTTTCAGAGTTTAAGCCATAGGAAGTGATGAATCTCTGAATTTTAGTAGATTTAAAATCCTGCTGGAAACAAGTGCATATTGTTTATGAGTTAAAAAGCAGTGATGAGTTCCATAGAAAGATGGAATTTTTCATTGCTTTTTACTTCATATATGCACATATTATCTTCACCTGTAGATATGTATGTACACACACACAGTGAATGTATATATTTAGGTTCATAAGAGAATGCACAGGTAATAATTAGAAATATATTCCTTTGCAAGTGGCATTTTCTGTGAGCCTGATCTAAATGAAGAAAGTAATCTACAATTTCGATTCAATGTATGCAGATGAATGTAATAAAGCTAAAAGACACTATGAATCATGCTTTAAAATTACATATTGTTATTTCCCTCAGCAGCAAATAATTTGGGATTAAATAAAAGTTATTGAAGACCATTTAAATTATCAGGTCTAAAATATAGATGTAATTAAATGTTACCATGAATTTCATATAAATTTTTAAATGATATCCATCTTTTCCTGTAAAATGACTGAAGAATTACCTTTATGCACTTAACATGTGAGGGACATGTGATTTCTAGTCTATAAATTTAGTGACTTCTCTGTTCCCCACTCCCCCGCCCGAAAAATGAAGTTTGTAAAAACCAATAAAGCTACATTTCTGAGTGGCTTTACCCCATTAGTAGAAAGTCTGAAGAGAGCACTGATACCCTCTCCAAGTTTTCAAAGTATTTCTCTAAGTGTTATGAAGGAATTATAGGCAGGGTATAAAGAACATTCTTGCTCAGAAATCCAATTTCTTCAAAGAATGGTGTTCATGTGTTCAGTGTCTGTAAAATACAAAAATGCAGATGATCATGTTGTTGAAAATATTGTTACTCCCTCATGTTCCCTCTCTTGCCCAGATGGACACTCCCCAGCTCCTGCTGCAGAAAGCTTTCACAGTTAATAAGTCGATGCAAAAGATTATTTCGGACTCAGGATTTGTCATTTGTGAGGTTTTCAAGAGTTTAACCAGAGGCTGTGGTATGGAAGGGGAATTATAGAATACAATGGGTTCCCAGCTAAAGATTTTTCTAGTTGAAGAGTTCCATGAGGAGAATTTCATGCTCTGAAAGCTTTTAGTGGCCATGAACTCTACCAACTTGATAAAAAAAAAAAGCAATGAAACTGACAGTAGATCACCACTAATTGACTTTTTTAATGAACAGGATTTTTCAAAGGCTACTCCCAAACACAGATAAAATAGCATCAAAAACAAGGAATGTAGTGTTTCCAGAGATGTAGCTACAAATCTAGACACTAAAGTGACTTACTCCTCTTTCAAAAGAGATGAGACAGTTTGTGGGTTCTTATATCTGAAGGGTCTATTAAGAATCTTTTGTTAATAAAAAATTGACTAGCAGAACAGCCTTTCCCTTTTCCTTCTGCTGTGCACTGTTATGAATCTGCAGCAAAACGTCATGAATTATTTTGTTTTTTCATTGACATCATACCTTATATCATCCCTCCTGGGACCACTTGCAAACCATAAGCATAGACCCCACCTCACCTATTTAGAGAAACTCCCCTTCCTCATGGGAGAAACATGAAGGAAACGCCTGGCATTTTTCTCACTGACCATCTCACT
The DNA here is from genome assembly GCF_006229205.1 of Suricata suricatta. Taxonomy (NCBI): domain Eukaryota; kingdom Metazoa; phylum Chordata; class Mammalia; order Carnivora; family Herpestidae; genus Suricata; species Suricata suricatta. Next base: position 118,231,082 of record NC_043701.1, on the reverse strand, counting down.
AAACCTATCGTCAGATTCTGTGAAGGATATCTTAACATATCTGTTGCAACATTTGATTTTATAGAGCAATTGAGGTCATAAGCAAAGATTCAAACATTATCAGTGATTTTAAAGATAGTCAATGATGTTAACAGACCTGGAGAACTTTAGTTGCTCGATGATGATGATGATGGTGGTGGTGATGGTGGTGGTGGTGATGACAGACTTGGAGAACCTTAGCTGTTTGATGATGATGATGATGATGATGATGATGATGATGACGACGACGACAATGATGGTGATGATGGTGATTAATAGTTTAGATGAGACCTCCAATAGCTGAAAAAGGAGAAATCTAATACTCTGGCCAAATACCTGAGATCTTTGATATTAGACCCCATCACCATCTCCCCATGCTATTCCTTCAGAATCCCAGCTATGTGTGTGTATGCGTGTGTCTGTGTGTGTGTGTGCGCGCACGTGCACACACACACACACACACACACACACCTTCCAGTACTGTGAATGGACTGTTTGATGACTGGTTTTGACCAGGCATTTGAATTTAACTGTGTGTTAGCTATGAATTGCAATTACCCCAGACATAGTAGCAGCCTGAAAGCACACACACACACAAACATTCTTGCCAATATCCCATGGCCTCACTGCTGGTTCTGGCTCAGGATTTGAACGGTGCTTCAGTCACACAGTTATGAAGCTGTGTCGCTGGGGTGAGCTCTGCTTCCAGGTTCACACAAGTGACTGTTGGCAGGTGCAGAAAATCTGCCTCCAGGCTCCTTCCCCATTGTAGGCTGGGCCTCTGTTCTTGCCTCTTGGGATTTCATACCAGGCTGCTTCACCACATAGCAGCTGGTTGAAACAGTTGAAATTTAGCATTTTGAGAAATTTTCCCATAACTGTGCTTTCTGTGCCATCTATTATAATCTGGCCTCAGCCTACTCTTCCAGCTGGCTCAAACCCAAAGATCCTAAAGTCCAGGAGACACATACATTTCCTGATCATACTGTGTCCTTTATACATCCACCTTTTTACCTGGCCTACAACCTGTGCCAGAAATGATCCTGTCTGTCCTAAGACCCCTCACTCATCCTCAAGAACATGTAGCAATACCACATATTCTGCATAAATTCCGCCTGCCTACTGCCCTACCCCATTCAGGAAGAATGTGTTTACCCAGGGCCTAGCGTCTTGGTAGCTATTTGTATTATAACACATACTCCATTGTATTATTATCTGGCTGTTTGTTTAGTGAAGAGGAGCTCTAAGGAAAGATTATATCTTCACTGCTGTCTACTATCTGCTCACAGAAACTAGTATTTATGGGGCACCTTAATAGCTTAGTCGGTTAAACATTTGGCTCTGGTTCTGGTCATGATCTTAAGGGTTGTGAGTTCAAGCTCCACATCAGGCTCTGTGCTAGACAGACATTGCGGACATCATTATTTAATGTTTTTGTTTAGTAGATGAATTAATCATGGTAAAAATGTCAAATATATTACAAATATATTTATCCTCACAATATTTTTTTCATCTAATTGCTGACTTATGGAATGTGCTTTCTATGTTTGAAAAGTTAATAAGGAAAGGAGTTAGAAGCAAAATACAGGTTTTGATCTAAAATTTGTCTCCTAGTGTATGTGAACACTCAGGAGTTAATGATAAAGTTCTGGTTTAGAGACTAACATTTTCTATGAATGCTTTACATAATACACACTTTGCTTCTGGGAATTTTGTAATTACCATATCTAAAAAAGACTGCTTTGTATTTGGATCATTTAAATCAATAATATAACATTTTCCATATATATTTGTTGAATTACTTATATTATCATTAATTAGGTCAAATACCTAACCATGAGCTATTTTATACTCATGTAAATCTAATACACATGTAAGTAAAGAAATACAAATACTAATATGACAGGAATACTACTTTTAAAGTTGTGGAAATATTGTCTTGACAATGTAGTAAAGACAAACAACAATAACAAACTCATAAATCTGAATAGAAGGGAAGAAAATATTTTGGAAATATTACTAAGAAAGCAGGAACTCAGTCTGGTAGACATAAAAATACAGAATTACTCTTTGAGTCCTGGAACTTTTAAGCAGCCTGAGATGCCTTACCAAGTTATGTAATAAAAAAAATTAACTTTATTGTGCCATGTATTCATTCTCTCAATACAAGTAGTGACTGGATGAATCTATTACCTCACTCACGGTGGCCATGTATGAATGTAAGCCTTGGTTGGTTTTTCTGTGGAGAGAGAATGTGCTGTTGCTGTTAGATTTTAGTCATGAATTTTTCTTACTGGAAAAGTAATCGCCTTTTGTCGTTGATCTAAAGGTGCTTTTTTTGAGGTTAAACATCGGTGCGGTGCTCAGGTTGGAATAGAAAGTTTAATATGGGCTATAACTGATCTCTGCATCATTGCTAATGAGCGACTCTCATCTCACAGCCTGCATTTTCTCAACTAAGGTTGGATTGGAGGTGGGGGGAGCAAATCAGTGCGGAGTGTCCTTGTCTGAGCTCAGGCTGGCACATCCAGGGAGATCTCTATGTCTTCTTCACAAGTGTGCAAGCTTCACACAGTACACTAGTCACCTAGACCCTCTGCCCTAAAACTTCAGATTCCGAAATGCCAAGTTCATGCCATAAGTCTGCTTGTGTGAAGGTGATGAAAATGCATTCCACATTTTGTTCAGGATTTAGCCAGAGTTGCATTGAACAACTGTGTGTGCTGGTAACCACGTTCCCAGTGGGCGTGACGTGAGCAGCCCTACTCTCAAGAAGCCGGGTTGAGCCTTAGAGAAGCAAGCAGTTTGCCCATGTCTACCTGACTGATGAATGTGGTTCTGAAGCTCAAACATAAGTTTTAGGACATCAAAGTTTGTCATTTACATTATTTTAACTCTTTCCCCATTTATCCTCATTCTTAAAATCCTGTCTTCACTGGGCTGACAATTTTCATTTCACAATTAATTGAAATCTGGGAGGCAGATTTAAAATCTAATATCCACACTGCTGTATCTGATCATTTTCTGATTTTGATCTTCCATCGGATGGCAGTTGCCTTCCAAACAAAGCCGGCATTCATTGTCCTTAGAATTCACAACTGGTCCCCACTCATGTCCTGAACTTCATAGGACTTGTCCCTGTGCTGCAACCTATGAATAAACCATGGATATGTCCTCACTTGGTATGTCATGGTCTTTCACAACGAGGTACATTTGATTATTCATTTCAATTGGCCTGCAAATTTGTTCTTCTATTTTTTGCATGATGTATCTTCAGGTCCTTAAAGCCCACTATAACTATTCTAAATAGTGCTTGATTTAATGTTCTTACTCAGAAAGAGTTTACCATCTCTTCCTCCTTTTCTGTAGCACTCTATTTATAGAACTTGTAGAGTATTAATTTCAATATGGTAAAAAAAAAAGCATCATGATAGAGATAAATCACATGGAGTGCTGAGGAGAAAGAAAAAGTCAACTCTTAATCATCTGAGTTATGTAGACTGTGAGTTCACTGAATGCAGCAACTTGATTTTGTTATCCATTCAATTAGATTTTTATCATTAAGACATGGTGAGTGTTACATATACTTTTCTTAAATAGTCTCTTTGAAAAAAAAGTTAATTACTAATCTTTATCATTGCTTTAACATTGGATTTCATGTAGTTATTTTTCCTCCATTTGTCTAATGGGGTCAAGCCCAGTCTGCCTGGTAGGAAGATGGCAAATTCCTAGAGGGGAGGCATCCATAGGATTCATACTGAATTAAAATAATAATCTCAAAATAAATAAACCACCTTTACCTCAAAGTTAGTTTCCTGAATTAAAGTATTTATCATTTCTGTGTAAAAATACCAAAACTTGATGTACTCTGTTACATGGTCATTGTCCAGTTTACTTGGAATAGGATTTGAATGTGTTAATAATTTGAGAATGTTTCCAAGAAGATATGTGAGGTGGATGAATATCATTGATTTGAGACAACAAGTTGAAATAGTTCTCATTGAAAGTTACAGTGGCAGTGGTTTATTCATTTTTTAAATAATGTAAAGCTAGGCAAATTCTATTTTATGAACTGCATCTAAAGCTCACAGATTTTAACCTTTTTAAAAATTACTTAAAATGCTTTAAAATGCCTCCCAAGGTGGGCTTTGGCTTTTTATTTTCATTGGTATAAATTCATGAGAAATAGTATTTTTGATGACATAGAATTTTGTACTGTTTAACTTTGGCTGAAAATTAACTTAAGAGTTTTCTTGCCATCTAACACTTCTAGTTAGAGCCATCTGTAATTCTAAGTAGCTGATTATATAATACATTGTCCATTATCTAAAAATAAATTCTGTGATCTATTGTAGGAAAACCCTTCCAAACTATAAAAAAATGTGCAAAATTGTTCACCACATCACAATATATAGCACAAAGGTTAATATGACTTAAATTCTAAAAGTAAATATTATAAATATTAGACCAAAAGTAATATTACAGAGTTTGAAAGACTCTGTAATTATGTAAAAAATGTTCATGTGAATCAATGTTTTGTTCAAGTTTTTTTATTTATCTTGAGAGAGAGGGAGCAGCATGAGTCGGGGGAAGGGCAGAGAGAGAAGGGGAGAAAGGGAATCCCAACCAAGGTCCACACAGTCAGTGCAGAGCCCGATGAGGACCTTAAACTCATGAACTGTGAGATCATGACCTGAGCAGAAATCACGAGTTGGACACTTAACCAAGTGTCCACCCAGGCTCCCCAAATTTTTTAAAGCAATAAAAAAGACTTTTTTTTTTTTTGGTTCTCTGAAGACTTATTTTTGCTAAAAGAATAGTTGAAAATTAGTTGGAAACTCAGTAAATCATCCCCTATTAGTGTTTCTTTAAAATAACAATTTAGGAGTGCCTGGGTTGAGTGTCTGACTCTTGATTTTGATTCAGGTCATGATCCCAGGTTCATGGGATGAAGCCCCAATTTGTGCTCCACACTGAACATGGAACCTGCTTGGGATTCTCTCTCTCCTGCTCTCTTTGCTCCCCTCTGCCATGCCACTCATGCTCGTTCTCTCCCTCTCTCTCTCTCTCTCTCTCTCTCTCTCTCTCTCTCTCCCCACCTCTCCTACTAAAATTTTAAAAAATTAACCAAAACAAAATAGTTTACAGCAAAACTCATTAAACTTTTCAATAATACGCCCCAAACCTGCCAAAGTATTAGAGTCTGTAAACTTTTTCTTTGCCTTAAAACAATCTTTAAATGTATAACAGTAGTCCAACTGATACTAGACAGTTTTAATTTTCTAAACTATATCATCCCTAGGTGACTATTAAAGTTGGATACCCTGTTTTCTTGGATTTAGATTTCCATACAAAAATTAGCAATGAAAGGATGATACTGGAATATATATATACATACATATGTATATATATAAAATAGTATTCTATTATATAAATATATAATAACGTATGACTTCTATATTATTACATATTATATATAATGTAGCTTATGGATATGAAATATATGTATGTATGCACATATGTACTCCCACATGTTCATGGCAGCTTATTTGGAAACTGAAAGGTATGAGGCCAGGGAGGACTTTGAAAGTAGAGACCACAGAAGCTCACAGATAGGTTGAATGGTAGCACGGAGGGTGAAGTGATAGAGGAAAAGATGGCTGAAGGGGGCGGGGAGACAGAGGAGCACAGGAAACTTGAGTGCACATCCCCAGAAGGACAAGCAAAGCAGGCTGGTTGTAGATGACACACGTTTTACTTAGCTCTTCCCATCTGCTTTGTCTTTTCCTGTTGACCAATTTAACATTAACATAGTTTTTACTGAAAGAGTTCTGTTCTGTAAATTTAAGGTAAGAACATGGTGATAGAATTGCTGAATCATTCATTCAGAATCATCTTACAGAGAGAAGATGCAGTATTTTTTTTATTTCTCTGTTCACAAGTATACTGGCATACCATTCTCTTAATAATTCTATGTTCTATGGGAGTGCACTTTGAAAACTATTTGATTTGGAGACAAGATATAAATTATTGTTGCTGTTAGATTTTCTAAGAAGAAAGTGTAAATGTTGAGGATTTAAATATCCAGGTGATATTGACAAGAATGTATTCCCAACCTCCTGAGTATTTCCTACGTATAGAAAGTAAAACTTGAGGGGTGCCTAGGGAGCTCAGTCAGCAAAATGTCTGACTTTCTGTCCCAGCTCAGGTCATGATCTCATGGTTTTGTGAGTTTGAACCCTGTGTTAGGCTTTGTGCTGACAGTGCGGAGCTTGCTTGGGATTCTCCTCTGCCCTCCGTTGCTCCAGGTCTCTCAAAATACATAAATATAACATGAAAAAATTTTGGAAAATAATACTTAAAATATCTTTATTACAATGTCAGTTTCATAAGTTTGACATATTAAAAAGCTATTATTTTCTTACGTATTTCAATGTGTACAAATTACAAAATAAAATTAGCTTATTTTATTATTATGGCTAGGTCTTAAATGGCTTCAGTTCAGAGGATATATACCTGCCTTGGAGTGTGAAAGAGGTTTTGCTTTAACAGATTAATGCCTAGTTTTTGTTATAGTTTCTGCTTGTGTCTATAAGAGAAAAATTAAAGGAAATAATTCTTGTGATTTCAAGAAGAATATCTCATAGTGTTATATAAAATGATTACAAAAATATATATGTTATCAAATAGGACATATAACTGTTGTTAGATTTTCTTTTAAGAAAATGAAACTGTACATTTCATATAAACATTAAAGTTTTATTAAACTAAACATATTTTAATATATCTTTGAAAATATTTCCGAGGGGTTCCATGGTATAATGGTTAGCACTCTGGACTCTGAAAATATTTCCATTTTAGTGTATAAAGATGATTTTAAATAGATACATATAATATATTAATACTATAGAATTTCATCCATCTATGTGTTATCTATCATCTGTCTATCAATCTATCTTTCTGTCATCCATTCCGGAACTATCTTATACATTCTGGTTATCTCCAGTCTCTTTGTATTACTAGTGATACCTCAGTGAATATCCTCATATTTTATGCAAAGCTATCTGGAGATATGTGAGTATATCTTTAGGAAAATAAAGAATTGCACATGTGTTTTAATATTTGATAGATATTAGAAAATTACTTCAGGGAGAAGTTATAGCATTTTAATTTACGTTAGGAATGTATGAAACTGTCTGTTTCCCCACATTTTATTTACCATCAATTACCAAATTCTGTCTTTGGCAAACTGATACATTAAAAATAGTATCTTCAGAAAGCAAACAATGAACTCTTGGGACCTCATCAAGATAAAAAGCTTCTGCACTGCAAAGGAGACAGTCAAGAAAACTAATAGGCAACTGACAGAATGGGAAAAGATAGTTGCAAATGACATATCAGATAAAGGGCTAGTATCCAAAATCTACAAGGAATGCACCAAACTCCACACCCAAAAACCAAATAACCCAGTGAAGAAATGGGCAGAAGACATAAACAGACACTTCTCCAAAGAGGACATCCAGATGGCCTACAGACACATGAAACGATGCTCAACATCACTCATCATCAGAGAAACACACATCAAAATCACACTGAGATACCACCTCATGCCAGTCAGAGTGGCTAAAAAGAACAAATCAAGAGTCTATAGATGCTGGCGAGGGTGTGGAGAGATGGGCACC
>NC_043701.1:118214863-118222882 GCF_006229205.1 Suricata suricatta | reverse complement strand
TGACTTTGAGTAGATAATGAAAGAAAATGCAAAATGCTAATTGCTTCATGATGTGGTTTCATCTTAGTTTGGGCAAACCATGCAGTATTTAATATATAGTTGGAGGGTGTTTTGAAGTAAGAGACTAAATTTCAAGCACTTATTTAAAATTAATTGATAGATTGGAAGACAATGCAGAATAGCCCTCTGTAGGAAAAATTTGATAGGAATGATTTAATGACATAACATATGGCTGTTTGAATATCTGTTCAAGCATGTAAGTGTATAAAAATTTTAACTTACTTGATATATATAAATGAAGAATTCACACTTCAGAGAAACTATTAAATGCTCCAATGCTGGAGAAAGTGTTTCTACAGATGAAGGCTCAGTGACAAGACTGTATCAATATCAATGTCTATCTTAAATAATCTATTTAACCTATTTTCTGGTCATATCACAGATTTTAAGATGCAGAAGAATAATACTGTTGGGAAACAGGGCAGTAAATGTATTCATTATGTAGTCCTTACCAAACAAAGAAAATAATGTGCCAAAAATGCAACTGGAGAACTCTGGTTTTTGACCAAAAAAAAATCACTCTGTGGGCACAGACAATTACAGGAGTTTGGGTTTCTTGTGTTGTACAAACTTTCATCAATTCATGATTTTGGTCCCATGTTGTCATTTAAAAAGGGAATCATAAAAATGGGGTATAACAAATGTGTGAGCGTTAGCTACTGTCATGCCAAAAACATAACTAAATTTCAAATTCTTATTTTTTAAAAAGTCATTTGATTGCAAATAATTTTTAATCAGAATCAACATTTTCTTTTAAAAAATATGTTGGAGCTTAGGAGAGGCCAAGATGACAGAACAGCATGGAGGTTTTGTTTGCATCTCTCATCCCTGAAATGCAGCCAGATCAACATTAAACCATTTCACACACCTAGAAAATTGATCTGAAGATTAACACAACAATCTGCACAACCTGAACTACAGAAATCAGTAGGTATGTGGTGTGGAGAGGTGAATTGGGGGAGAGAGAAGCCGCAGAGGGTAGGGAGTTGTTTTTGCTTTCAGAAAGAGGATGGAGACAGGGGAGAGTATGGGAAAGCACCCCACCCCTGAAAGCAGTTGGAAAGAAAAGGAAGAGTGCACAAGGGACCAAACAAATAAGGGAGAAAGGAGAAAGGGGAGTGTTTAAATTCCATTAAGACTAAGACTCTATAAATGGAAAAAGCAGAGTCTGAAACTCTGTAGCTCCATATCTGGCAGTGCTCTGGTGAGAATGGTGAATCCCCAGGAGCAGAGTGAGATCTGGGGTCTTCGGACCACAAGGGGAGAGGCAATTCCCCTGCTGGAAGGATATTTGGTAGAGGCAGTCTGTCTCCCCCCCACCGCCCCCCCCACCCCAGGCAAAGGTCCCAGCGGATTCTGGAGAACAACCACATTTGCTTGTACTGGAACAAAGATGTTAAGGCGAAAGCCTGGAGCCAGATGTGTTGCAATATACCATAATCCCTGATATTCTGCTGCTACATGATTACGTGAAACTCTTCTGGGGCAGGCTGGCACCCAGCCTCAGTCTCTTGACATCTGCAGTAGCACAGTCCCATGAACATTCCTGGGTGCAGCCAGCACAAGGCCTTTGCTTACTGAGATCTTCCCACACCACAGAGTTCTCAGTGAGGGGTTGGGAAACACAGCTGCATCTGAGATAAAACTCAGGAGGAGGTGCTGTCTGGCAATCTGATGGCTTGGTCACAGACAGTGTAAAAGCAAAAAGCAGAAGGAAGCCAGAGAAAAAGGAGGGGTGCATGACTGCTGGTTGGGGAGAGCAAAGAGTTCTCATACTAGAAACTGTGTAGTTGGGTGAAGCCATTTTCCACCCCTCCTGAGCATGCATATACACACCTAAAGGTGTCACAGCAATCACCCCAGTAAGCTAACCAGAGCCATCGAATGGAGAATGGAGATGTTACACTAAGTCCCGCCCAACTGGGCCAACTGCTCTCTTCAGGAACCCACAAGTCTCTCTGCCTGCTTAGTTTACAGACTTTAAAGTGCTTCATAGTTTGACTTTTAAGGGAAACCTATGAAATTTCAATTGTATTGCAGTCTGTTTGCTGGTCCATGTATTCAACTTTTTTCTTATTCTTTTCTTATTCTTGAATACGGAAGGAGAAAAAATCATCATTTTTATTTTTAATTTTTATTAAAGATTTTTAATTTTTTCTACTATTTTTTTCCTTTTTTGTATTTTTTAATGTTAATTTTTTAATAGAGAGAGAGAGCATGAGCAAGGGAGGGGCAGAGAGACAGTGAAACAACAGAATCAAAAGCAGGCTCTGGGCTCTTAGCTGTCAGCAGAGAGCCCATTGCAGGGCTTGAACTCAACCTGCAAGACATGAACTGAGCTGAACTTTGAAACCTAACCAACTGAACCACCCAGATGCCCCATACTTTTTGTAATTTTCAAAATTCTTTTTTACTTACATCATTTCACTTATTCTAGTCTATTGTATTCATTTCTTCAAACATTTTCTTTTTTTCTTTTTTCTTTTTCTTATCATTCCCTTTTTTCTCTAATCTGTCAAGTTCCTTTCAACAACCAGATCAAATCACACCTAGGATCTAGCATTTTTTTTATTGAATTTGTGTGTGTTGTTTTTAATTAATTTCATTGTCTTTACTTCATTAATTACTTTTCTTCTCTCAAAATGATACAATGAAAAAATTTACCCCAAAGAAAGAATAAGAAGAAATGACAGCCAGAGACTTAATCAACACAGATACAAGAAAGATGTCTGAACCAGAATTTAGAGTCACAACAATAAGAATACTAGCTGGTGTTGAAAATAGATTAGAATCCCTTTCTGCAGAGATAAAAGAAATAAAATCTAGTAAGGATGAAATAAAAAATCCTATAACCAAGGTGCAATCTCAAATGGATGCCACAGCAGAAAGGATGGATAAAGCAGAACACTGAATCAATGATATAGAGGACAAACTCATGGAGAAAAATGAAGCAGAAAAAAAAATAAGGAAACTAAAGCAAAAGAGAATGGTTTAAGAACTAGATTACTCAGTGACTCATGAAAAAGGAACAACATGAAAATTATATGTGCTCCAGAAGATGAAGAGAGAGAAAAGGTGAGAGAAGGGTTTTCATAGTGAAAAACTTTCCTAACCTGGTGAAAGACACCAACATCAAAATCCAGGAAGCACAGAGGACTCCCAAAAGATTCAACAAAAAACAGCCATCAATAAGGCATATAATACTCAAAAACAAAATACCCAAGCAAGGAAAGAATCAGAAAGTCAGCAAGGGAGGAAATAAGTTTTTAACCTAAAAGGGAAGACAGATCAGGTTTGCAACAGACCTACCCACAGAAACTCGGCAGGGCAGAAAGGAGTGACAGGATATATTTAATGTGCCTAATAGGTAAAATATGCAGCCAAGAATTCTTCATCCAGCAGGGATGTCATTCAAAATAGAAGAAAATATTAAAAGTTTCCCAAACAAAAATTAAAGGAGTTTGGGACCATTAAACCAGCCCTGGAAGAAATTTTAAGGAGAACTCTCTGGGGGTAGAAAGATGGGGAGAAAAAGACCAAAAGCCACAAAAACTATGGAGGACAGACAACAACAACAATAATAACAACAATAAGAACAAAGACAAAAACACCAGAAGGCACTGCAACATGACAGGCAACATAATAACAATAAATTCATACTTTTTAGTACTCACTCTAAACATCCATGGACTAAATGATCCAATCAAAAGACATAGGGTAGCAGTATGGATAAGAAACTAAAATCCACCTATATGTTGTTTACATGAGACCCACATTAGACCTAAATACATCTTCAGATTGAAAGTAAGGGGATGGAGAACTATCTATCATGCTAGTGGTCGCCAGAAGAAAGCTGGAGTAGCCATACTTATGTCAGGTAATCTAGACTTAAAATAAAGACTGTAACAAGGATGAAGAAAGGCATCATATCATAATTAATAGGTCTACCCACCAAGAACAACTAACAGTTGTAAACATTTATGCTCCAAATGTGAGAGCTAACAAATATATAAATCAATTAATCACAAACATACAGTAACTCAGTGATAATAAGACCATAACAGTAGGGGACTTCAACACCCCACTCTTAGCAAAAGACAGATAATCTAAACAGAAAATCAACAAAGAAACAATGGCTTTTAATGAGACACTGGACCTTATGGACTTAACAGATATATTCAGAACATTTCATCCTAAAGCAGCAGAATACAGATTCTTCTCTAGTGCATATGGAATGTTCTCTAGTACAGATCACATACTGAGTCCCAAATCAGCCCTCAACAAGTACACAAATATTGAGAGGAACCCATGCATATTTTCAGATCACAACACTATGAAACTTGATATCAGCCATGAGAAAAAAATGTAGAAATACTTGGAGATTAAAGACTATCCTACTAAATAATAAATGGGCTAACCAAGAAGTAAAAGATGAAATTAAAGAATATGGAATCCAATGAAAATGGTAACACCACAGCTCAAAACCTCTGGGACACAGCTAAGGTGGTTATAAGATGAAGTATATTGTAATCTAGGCCTTCCTAAAAAAGTAAGAAAGCCCTCAGATACACAATCTAATTTTATACCTTAAAGAGCTGGCAAGAGAACAGCAGATAAAACCCAAAACCAGCAGAATACATGAAATAATAAAGATTAGAGCAGAAATTAATACTATTAAAACCAAAAAAAATTAAAAAAGAAAAAGATAAAAACAAAAGATGTAGAACAGATCAATGAAACCAGAAGCTGTTTCTTTGAAAGAAGTAACAAAATTTATAAGCCCCTAGCCAGCTTGATTTTTAAAAAAATATAATTATGTGCACATAAAATGGGCGATCTGGAAGAAATGAACAAATTCCTAGAAATATATAAACTATCAAAAGTGAAACAGGAAGAAATAGAAAATTTGAATAGACCCATAACCAGTAAGGAAATCGAGTTGATAAAAAATATCCCTCAAAAATCAAGACCCCAGGCCAGATGGCTTTCCCAGGGAATTCTACCAACATTTAAAGAAGAGTTAACACCTATTGTTTTGAAACTGTTTCAACAACAACAAAAAAATAAATAATGAAAGAAAGAAAGAAAGAAAGAAAGAAAGAAAGAAAGAAAGAAAGAAAGAAAGAAAGAAAGGAAGGAAGGAAGGAAGGAAGGAAGGAAGGAAGGAAGGAAGGAAGAAGGGGCGCCTGGGTGGCTCAGTCGGTTAAGCATCCAGCTTCAGCTCAGGCCATGATCTCCCAGTTTGTGGGTTCGAGCCCCACATCAGGCTCTGTGCTGACAGCCAGCTCAGAGCCTGGAGCCTGTCTTCAGATTCTGTGTCTCCATCTCTCTCTGACCCTCCCCTGCTCGCATGTCTCTCTCTGTCTCTGAAAAACAAATAAGAAACATAATTTTTTTTTAAAAAAAGAAAGAAAGGAGAAAAAAAAAGGGAAAAAAAGGAAGGAAAACCTTCCAAACTCTTTCTATGAAGCGAGCATTACCTTGATTCCAAAACCAGAGACCCCACTAAAAAGCAGAACTATAGACCAATTTACCTAATAAACATGGATGCAAAAATCCTCAACAAAATGCTAGCCAACCAGATCTAATAATACATTAAAGAAATTATTCCCTAGGACTAAGTCAGATTTATACATGGGATGCAGGGCTGGTTCAATATCGCAAAACAATCAAAGTGATACATCACATCAATAACCACATGATCCTCTCAATAGATGCAGAGAAAGCATTTGGCAAAATACTGTGTCCTTTCTTGATTAAAACCCTCAAGTAAGTAGGGAAAGAAAGATCTTAAAAGCCATCTATGAAAGACCCAATGCTAATATCTTCGATGGGGAAAACCTGAGAGCTTTCCCCCTAAGATCAGGAACAAGACACGATGTCCACCCTTGCCACTGTTGTTCAACGAAGTACTGGAAGTCTTAACCTCAGGAATCAGACAACACAAATAAAATACATCCAAACCAGCAAGAAGGAAATCAAGCTTTCACTCTTCACAGATGATATAATGCTCTCTATGGAAAACCCAAAAGATTCCACCAAAGCCTGCTAGAACTGATCCATGAATACAGCAAAGTCACAGGATATAAAATAAATGCACAGAAGTCAGTTGCATTCCTACATACCAATAATGAAGCAACAGAAAGAGAAATCAAGGAATCCATCTTACTTACAATTGCACCAAAAATCATAGACTACCTAGAAACAAATCTAACCAAAGAGGTGAAATATCTACACACTGAGAACTATGGAAAGCTTATGAAGGAAGTTGAAGGAGACAAAAATAAATGGAAAAACATTTCATGCTCCTGGATCGGAAGAACAAATATTGCTAAAATGTCAAGAATACCCAAAATAATAATATACTTTTAATGCAATGTCTATCAGAATAACACCAGCATTCTTCACAGACCTAGAAGAAACAATATTACGTTTTGTATCCAAATACAAAGGACCCCAAATAGCCAAAGTAGTGTTGCAAAACAACCAAAGCTGGAGGCATCACAATTCTGGACTTCAAACGGTATTACAAAGCTGTAACCATAAAGACAGTATGGTACTGGGAAAAAAGACACTCAGATCAATATAACAAAGTAGAGAACCCAGAAACATAGCCACAAACATGGCCCAACTAATCTCTGACAAAAGAGGAAAGAATATTCAATGGAATAAAGACAGTCACTTCAGCAAATGGTGCTAGGGAAACTGGACAGAAACATGCAGAAAAATAAACCTGGACCACTTTCTTACACCATACACAAAAATAAACTCAGAATGGAAGAAATATCTAAGCATAAGACAGGAGGCCATCAAAATCCTAGAGGAGAAAGCAGGCAAAAACCTCTCTGACCTTTGCCACAGCCATTTCTTATCAAGACATCTCCAGAGCCAAGGGAAACAGAAGCAAAACAACAAACAAACAAAAACAAAAGCAACCTCCTCAAAGTAAAAAGCTTCTGCACAGTGAAGGAAACAAGCAGCAAAACTAAAAGACAACCAACAAAATGAGAGGTTATTTGCAAAGAATATATCAGATAAAGGGTTAGTATCCAAAATCTATAAAGAACTTATCAAACTCAACACCCCAAAAATAAAGAATCCAGTGAAGAAATGGGCCTAAGACATGAAAAGACACTTCTCCAAAGAAGGCATGCAGATGGCCAACTGACACATGAAAAACTGGTCATCTTCATCAGGGAAATACAAATCAAACCACAATGAGATATCACCTCGCACCTGTCAGAATGGCTAACATTAACACAGGCAACAATAGATGTTGGTGAGGATATGGGGAAAGAGGATCTCTTTTGCACTTCTGGTGGGAATGCACACTGGTGAAGCCACTCTGGAAAACAGTATGGAAGTTCCTCAAAAAATTAAACATAGAACTACCCTACAACCCAGCAATTGCACTACTAGGTATTTATCCAAGGGATACAAGTGTACTGTTTCAAAGGGGCACATGTACCCCAATGTTTATAGGAGCACTATAAATAATAGCCAAAGTATGGAAAGAGCCCAAATGTCCATTGATAGATCAATAGATAAAAAAGATATGGCATATATACATATATACATATATATATGTATATATATATATACAAAAGAATGAAATATTGCTATTTGCAACTACATGGATGGAACTATAGGGTATTGGGCTATGGAAAATTAGTCAGATTAAGAAAAATATCATATGACTTCACTCATATGAGGAATTTAAGATACAAAACAGATGAACATAAGGGAAGGGAGGGAAAAATAATATAAAAACAGGGAGGGGGACAAAACATAAGAGACTCTTAAACAGGGTTGCTGGTGGGACTGTAGGAGGAGAGATGGACTAAATAAATGGGTTATAGTTATTAAAGTATCTACTCCTGAAATCATTGTTGCACTATATGCTAACAAATTTGGATATAAATTTTTAAAGAATAAAATGAAATAAATAAAATGAAATTC
>NC_043701.1:118213360-118214763 GCF_006229205.1 Suricata suricatta | reverse complement strand
AAATATGCAACACCATGTCCAAATATAAATCTGTATAGAGAAAAACGTACATTGGCTGAATGTGCTTCTGTGGTGAATGGTGCTAATCTGAGGGCACTGTAAGATTTACTCCGGATGTGTGACAGTGGCTACACAAGGAGATGAGACTTTCCCTGGAAGGTAGATTATCTATCTTCAATACCAACTGTACAGACACTATGACAACAAAACTCAATTGGGCTTTGGATGTTGTGCTTGACAAGTTAGTGTTTTATAAGAGGAATTTTATTTTTCCAAAGGCTTGTTATGAAAATAATTTTGATTGCATTTTATCAATAAAAGAAATTTAATATGGTAGAAAATATCAACATTCATGAATATGCATTTCTCCCTTCCTTTCTGTGAAAATGATATACTTTGAACTCCTAAATTTGTCAACTACATAAGCTGTTTGGGACCATGGGAGGAAGTGACCTAAGTTATTTCTGTACAGAGGAAGCAAAAAGTCCCAATTCAGCCAAATAGCTGTTCCCTTCCCTAGGGCGAGAATCATGGGAAAACTCTTATATTAAGCTTTGAGATCCAATCCAGTCTGATTTCCTAAATCACTAAAATGGAGTATGGATACACTGCATATAGGAAGACCTTACATGTGTTATAAATAAAGTTTTGTGGTTTTCAGTCATTGTGATTTGGGGATGATTTGTTAATAATTCCCTAGTACACACACACACAAAACATATATACTGCACACATACATGCAACATATGTTACATACTATATATACCATACACACACTCTCTATCTACCTATCTAAAAACACACACATATATACACATGCTAATATAATATTAATTAGAAAAATAATAAAACCAGAAGATACTATTTTTTAAATAGTTTATTGTCAAATTGGTTTCCATACAACACCCAGTGCTCTTCCCCACAAGTGCCCTCCTCCATCATCACCACCTTTTTTCCCTCCTCCCCCTTCACCTTCAACCCTATGTTCAATTTCAGTATTCAATAGTCTCTGAAGTTTCGCATCCCTCTCTCTCCCCAACTCTCTTTCCTTCTTCCCTTCCCCCCGGTCCTCCATTAGGTTTCTCCTGTTCTCCTGTTAGACCTATGAGTTCAAACATATGGTATCTGTCCTTCTCTGCCTGACTTATTTCGCTTAGCATGACACCCTTGAGGTCCATCCACTTTGCTACAAATGGCCAGATTTCATTCTTTCTCATTGCCATGTAATACTCCATTGTATATATATACCACATCTTCTTGATCCATTCATCAGGTGATGGACATTTAGGCTCTTTCCATGTTTTGGCTATTGACAGTGCTGCTATGAACATTGGGGTACATGTGCCCCTATGCATCAGCACTTCTATATCCCTTGGGTAAATCCCTAGCAGTGCTATTGCTGG
>NC_043701.1:118162219-118213260 GCF_006229205.1 Suricata suricatta | reverse complement strand
CAAAAAAAACAACACCCTCCAGAAACATCTAACTACTGGATGGCAGACATGAACATTATCAACCCTCTTTACTTTTTTAATGCTCTTGACAAGGTGAATGCTTAGAATCCTGTCACTGATCTTCACATTAGTAGGAAAGGACTTCCCATTCCTTCACAAATGGTTGGTAGAGCCCCCAAGTTCAGCAGAAGACAACATTGCACAATAACAGGGGGTTTGTTTCTTTACCAAAGAAGCAACACCAGATGAGATTCCCCACAGAGTGGCTCTATGACTATATAGAGGCTTCTGCCAAAACTTTGTGCCTTCTATTAATGTTTGGCTCAGTAGAGATACTTTCTGACTATTTGAAAATGTGTTGACTCTTTTTCGGAATATCCATATGAGGATTTCCAGAGCCTTCTTTGATGAACTAATTGGAAAGCATCATACATTTATTTTTATGAATATTGAAAGGAATCAATATTAACTGTTCCTCCAAGCCAGGCCTCAAAATAGTGGAAGAGATATCTGTAGTCTTGGAGCAGAGGCCACCTTTTCTTTGCCTCTTGAAAGCTGCTGACTAGCTTGAATATTTCCTGGTAAGCCACCTGATCCATGTTTTCCCATGATTTATATTTGTGTGATGAGGTTTCAAAGTTAAGCTTTAGATTTAGGTCAAATCTAAATTTTAGTATGTTTACATTTTTTTGAAAACAATACATTTTAATAAAAAAAATCTGCACTCTCTAGTTATTTTCAGGATGGGTGGATAATGTGCTCTCTCTCCTTAATTGACCCCACCCCTGCATTGCTAAGGAACTTGCTGTGCATGAAGTAGATCTTTATACCATCATAGCTGATGTATGAGAGCTCATCTTTTGGTCCTGTGTTTCCATTTCACATTTCCTAACTTATGCTAGGCATGTTAAACACTGATATATGCATAGGTTTCTAGTAATGGATAGTTTTCTTTAATTACTATCAATAGGAAAACAGTATATTCATTACAACACAAAACACTAAGTACGCTATCTTACACCACAAAATAGGATCTGATATTCCTGTTAGAAAGGAAATCTTAAAAAAAAAAAGAAATGAAATGAACTCTTACATTAACACTGTAATATGATATTTCTTTTTTATCAAAACAATTCTGAGACTATCAACTAAAATAGATTGCTAATACATCCAGGTCAAGCACTGTATTAGTTGACTAGGGCTGTCATAACACATTTTCATGATCTCGGAGGCTCAGAACAACAAAGATGTGTTCTCTCACAGTTTTGGAAGGTCAGAAGGGTGAAAAAGTGCCCTCAGGATCATGCTTCCTCTGAAGCCTCCAGGGGAGAACCTCCTCTGCCTCTTCCAGGTTCTGGCAGCTCCATGAGCTCCTGGGCTTATGGCCTCGACCCTCCTGTCTTGGCCTCCATCTTCCCAGGACCTTCTCCTTGCTTCTGTGCCAGGTGCTTCCACCTCTTGGATTTAAGGACAACACAGTCAATCCAGGATAACTTCATCTCAAGATTTGTAATTTAATTATATCTACAAAGACCCTTTTCCAAAATCAGGTCATGTTCACATGTTTTATGGGTTAGGGCATGGACATATATTTTTGGAGGGTCACTATTCAACTCCACATAAACATTAAACAACTGGATCTTGAGGCACCTGGGTGACTCAATCAGTTAAGTGTCCAACTCTCGATTTCAGCTCAGGTCATGATCTCATGGTTCATGGAATTAAGTTTCACATCAGGCTCTGTGCTGATAGCATGGAGCCTTCTTGGAATTCTCTTTCTGCCTCTCTCTGCCTCCCTCCCTTCGTCTTTTTCTGTGTCTCTTTCTGTGTCTTTAAAAAAAACTGTGGATTCCATCTAAAGACCCATGATGTAGAGGAAAAACCTATTGCCTAGAGTATGGTAATAATTAAAATTTAAACTTGGTTTTATGTTTATATTACTCAAAATCTGTGCTTCCATAAATAGCAACTTATATTATTTTAACATACAAATATTATATAGACTTCTGAAGCTCATCTTGGGTGTAAGTCCCCTAAGAAATGTAAATTATCTTCCAGATATAAATGGTCATTTTATGAAGTGGAAACTCCTATACATTCTTGTATTTATGGACATTTAAAATTTCATCTGTGTTGTGGTGTACTCAATACCTCTTCTGGACTATTTTTCTAATTATCACCTTAAAACATCACAAAGGAAAAGTTAAGGCTTTGAAAGGCTCAAATATGTTCCTAAAGTGATGTAGCAGGTAATGAGCAAGGTCAGGATTGCAATTCAGATTAACCAGCTTTAATCCTCCCATACGCTGTAACCGAGACACGCCAGTCTTCACAGGGCTGTGAAAACATGCAGACATAGATTTAAAGGCCTCAGTTCAAGACTTGGGTCTCATGTCTGGTGTGTGACCTTGGGGAGGCCACCTGGCCTCTCAGTCTTGGCTCCTGCCTTGGTCACAAGGAGATGAAAATATTTATTTTTATAAATCTGATATGGAGAATCAAAGACAATATTTATATAAAGTGCCCAATAAAGGATCTAAAAATAAAACGTAGATGCTGAACTATTGTAGTTGCATCTGAAACTTGATGACAGTATTTGTTTTGAGTCCTTCTCAAAGCCTTGTCTGTGGGAAGTGTGTAATGTGTATAGCATAAATAGACAATTCTAAACTTATTAGTACCCTGTGCTGGTGAAAAGGAGCCCTAGATCATGTGAGTTTTCAAAGAACCTAGTCCTGGTCCAGCTGCTTACTGAAGTGTTTTGAGTAATCGCCACCTTTGAAAATATTTATTTAGGACTAAATTATGATATTTAGAAAAAATATTTTATTTAATGTGAACATTTTTAAATACTTTATTTTACTGTAAATTATGTGTAAATATGAACAAAAGAAATCAGTACTATTTTGCCTGCTCTAATCCTGCATCCCAATAGCTGAAGGTGGCAAGGAAAAAGAGAGAGAGAGAGAGAGAGAGAGAAAGAGAGAGAGAGAGAGAGAGAGAGAGAAACAAGTAGATTGACTTCAGGAGGCCTGGCATCCCCATGTAGTAACTATCTTACATTTTCCCCATTAATTCATGCTCTCATTTTCCAAAGGATTCCTTTTCACCTTACCTCAAACCTCCAAGACCACTTTCTCATCCCTAGACTTGTGCTCACCCTGGCCTGTCTCTAGAAATAATGAAAGATGTGTGTCTGTCCACCAGCTGAGGACTGCTGTCCTGTAGCTCTGCCCACTCTCTACTCTGTCCCTGCCCTGCCTACAGTCCCCTCCCCCAAGGATTATTCCCCTCAGTAACGCCCCCTCATTAGTGACATAGGCATGTACCCATATACACATCTCCTAGATGAATCATCTCTTGTTAGCCCCATAGTTTGCTACTCTCTTGTACAGCCAAAAAAATAGCAAAGAATCATCTAAACTCTGAATTTCTTGAAAATCTCTAGGATGGCTTCTGTTCCCACTGCTCTCCTGAAGCCACTTCTGTTTAGGACACCAGTGAGTGGCCTCTGTTTTGCCTCATACTCTGGTCAGCTCTCCATCCTTATCTTTTTTGACATATCAGTTGCACTTGATACATTCCCATTCTCTCCATTTTGGAAACCTTTTGTTCACTGGGCTTCAGAAACTCCCTCTCAGTCCTTCCCAATTGCTTTAGCTAGACACTCCCTTTTTTTGACCACAACCTATTTAGAAGTCTCCTTTCTTCTCCCTGTATACTCATCTCATAGTAGTCTGTATTGGTTGCAGCATTACTTCATGAATGCCAACTTTGTATCTCAGCCGATTTCCAAACTCATTGGTATTGATCCAGGGGACATCTTTACTTGGTCTAATAGATATATCAGCCTTTAACTTTCCAAGCCAAACTCTTGTTATCTACTCTAACTCTTCCTCCCAACAACATCCCCTGCAGGAAATGGCACCCTCCCTCACAAGCTCTCTAAGTTGGCTACTTCTCTCATCACATCAATTTCTGGTTCCCTCTCAATTGTGCTGTAGTTAAACAGGACTCATGGCTGTTTCTCAGCTATGCCTGGCATGCCCCCAACTGAGAGCCTTTGAAACGTGTGTTCCCAGTGATGGGTTTTCTCTGTTCAGGTCTCAGTTCAAATGTCACTTTATCAAAGAGCCTTCCCTGAACACATATTATATAACAAGCAGCAATCTCTTTTTTGTGACCCTCACATCAGCCTTCAAGCGCCAGAACTGCCTGCGTTATGTTTGTCCTTTAGTCTCTTCTTACAAAAATTCAAGCTCTGTAAAGGTCTCATTAAATAACTTTTCAAACAAGGTGAAAAGGTTAAAAAAAGACAAACATGTCTTTCCATTGTATTATTAGTACTTATGGAGAAAGGCATCTCAGCATGAAATGGCAAGTATATACTGCAGGGTTGTTTTTAAGTTGTAGGATTTCACTCTATAAGGGAGGAAAGCTAACCTCGGATGCTGACCCTGAGGAAAGCCCTGAAGAGGCTGGCTACGGACACAGTACTGAATTATTGATCTTTCCTTTCTGTTTGGTTTAGGGCTTCTCTTTATTTTCATTCATCTCCTACCACTACATTTGCCACCCTGTGCGGGAGAAAGAGAGAACTCATCACTATTATCTTGGGGGAGGAAACCAAACTTGCTTTCACAGATGAGCAGAATCTGTAAAGTGAATGTATTTAATCAAAGTTCAGTAATATGTTTGGATTAGATCTATTTTATCTAGGCAGTTTCACATTTGTTAATATATCATTTACACAAATAAACACAAATATCTTATAAAAATATTCTTTTTACATTTATTTATTTATTTTGAGAGAGAGAGAGAGAGAAAGGGGTAGAGACAGAGAGGGAGGGAGACAGAGAGAGAGAGAGAGAGAGAGAGAGAGAGAGAGAGAGAGAAAGGGGTAGAGACAGAGAAGGAGGGAGACAGAGAGAGAGAGAGAGAGAGAGAGAGTCCCAAGCAGCATTGTCAGTGCAGAGCACGATGTAGGGCTCTTACTCATGACCATGAGACCGTGACCTGGGCTTCGGCTCAGAATCAGATGCTTAACCAACTGAGCCACCCAGGCGCCCTTAAAAATGTTCTTAATCCATCAAATAAGAGATATCCCTAAGAATTATATCCCAGATTCAGAAATTTACAAGCCTCTGGAAAATTGTTTACTTTGTTTTTTAAGAAGCTAAAGTAGCAATAATATTTTAAAATAACCAACAAAGATTCATTTCAATTTTCAGTTGCATTTTACTCCAGTAAAGAAATTTAAATAAAACTTTTCTTATCAGACTCAGTATTTTCATTCTTATGAGTTTCCTTTGTTTCTTCTGTAAACAAATCACTATCACCAGACTCCCACCTCCTCTGTAATTACTGTTGCTTAAGAGAGCTTCATTCAGAATGAGACTACAAGAAAATTATAGACATCAGCCATACTTAAAGGTGTTTAATATGACAGTTAGAATAGCTTTTGCTCTGCATGTATTACTTGGCTGTTAGACGATAGTACATGATACAATTTTAGTTCTAACTCAAAGAATTAAGTGTACTTCTCATGTTCTCAAGAAAAGTGATTTTGGAGGCTAATCTCTGTACACAGTGTTTCCCAGTTTAATTAGCAATGCCTCATGGAACTGTGTATGTTGCTAGTGCTTTACTCTGTGTGAAGTCTCTTTCGGTAAGCATTATTAGATACAAATACCCTTTTTCTCTCCAATATGGTAATCTGCAGGGAAAATGTCTTAGATTGTAAGAGCAAATTCTACTCTATAATATATATTTGTATCATAGGTTTTGAAACTCACATTTGTGACAGAAGTGGTATACAGATATTTCTAGAATCCCAACAGTATCATCAGGATTTTATTGCTCAATTTTATATTACTATTATTTCCTACTATATCTGCATATTATTTTACTCTTAAAAATTTATGTTCTCTCCAAATATATTACTGCATATCCCTTTTCTTTTCATATTTATGATTCTATACAAGATAACCTTAGGGGTTCTGATAATTATCAAACTAATTTAGGAAGGTTTCTTTTAATTCATTTTATTGAAGAGGAAAAACAAATTTGGGGAGCAAATTTCATGCTCACAATAATTTACTTAATTTTTTTCCTTAATGGATGGTGAAGCAATATGCATGAGCATAGAATCAAATATGGACTCTCACTGGAAGTTGAAATGCCAGTCTTAACGATGTGCATAAAAAGATCAACAGCAAATACCAAAAGCTGATTTAAAAGATTGTCTAGAACCATAGGGATGGAATAAGACGGTGCTATGCTAAGTGAAATAAACCCTACAGGAAAAGACAGATGTGATACTATTTCCCTCATATATCTAGAAAACAAAACAAATGAACAAACCATAACAAATACAAATATGCCTACAGCTACAGAGAACACACCGGTGGTTGCCAGAGGGAAGGCACTGGGGCGGGGAATGGCTGACATAAGTGAAGGGTTCATGCCTCAAGGCTCACACTTTGAGTTATATATAGGTCATGGGGTTGAGTTATAAATAGGTATAGTATCAGGAATATAGTCAATTATACTATAGTAGCTTCTTATGGTGACAGATGGTGGCTGCACTTGCCATGAACATTCTGTAATGTATATAATTGTCCAATCACTATGTTGTAGACCTGAAACTAATATCACAGTCTATGACAGCTATAGTGCAGTAAAATTGTTTAAAAAAATCCGATTATGTAGAATTATCTTTGAGTCTAAAAAGAATATTAAAAACAATGTTAAATATCATCAAATGAGTTTAATCTAGAATTTGTTATGATTTTTACAATTGCTCATGTGTTTACAAAATGTGGAACACAAATCAATACTTGAGGCAATAGTGAAATTTGCAATGCTGATAAGTTTGCCCTAAAGGTGTACTTCCTTTGGTAAGGTAGATGTGCAACTAAGGACACTTCTGTGACTTTTGCATTTAGAGACATTGGCATATATGTGTGTGTTACTTTTTAAGGTAACTACACAATGTTTTTGAAAATTTGTTTTGAAAAAATGTTGAGAACAGCACTACTAATGTTTCCTCCAAGGAGACCTGTACATGCTGGCACATCGTCTTTACATCTATTGCTTATATTACTGAAATAGATTTTTCCCAGGCAGAACACACTCTCCACTGTTAGACTTCTCAAAGACTGGCTATGACAGCAGGTTCTGTGGGACATGATGACATTGCTGAGTTCCTAAATGCACACAGAAAGCTGTGGGGATGTAGTGGGTGGTCCAGGACCAACTCTGAAACCTGAGCTTTCTAACTGCTACCCTGTGGGCTGTGCAGCACAGTTACTTTTTTTTTTTTTTCTGGCCAACACATATGTTAAAAGTAGTTTAATTACAATAATTTAAAATGCATAATTCACTTTAAAGTCTAGCTGTTCTGTTTTATCTAAAAAAATTGGATATAAGACCAAAAAAAGGGGTCTGTCCTTTCACAAAGAACCTAATATCAATTTAAATTCAGTAGTCTCCACTTCATCATCTTCCCTCTGCAAGTGTCACTTATTTGCAGTATCTTCTTGACTCTGATCATCTATTCGGTTTGTCATCCCATCTTTAAACGAGTTTGGCTGCTCACACTTAATAGTGCATGCAGTCTACTGCTCACAGGCACACGTGCACATCTTCTTTTCCCGGCTTCGCTTTTCCACAACTTAACACAGGTTTTTATCCCTCTTCATAGATATATATATATATATATATATATATACACACACATACATATATATATACACACACATACATATACATACATACACACACATACACACACACATACACATATATACATATATATACATATATATATTTGATTATCTTATAATCTTCATACATCGACTGCTTGAAAACTATCAGCAAAATATGCTTCTGCAATGCATGGCAGATTGGTGGCTATAGACAGAGGGATGGGGCTTGTTTCCTATTTGATCCCTCCCCTGACACTCTCCTTATCATATTAAAGTTATTTGTAACTTCCAAATTACCCATAATATCTGATCTGATTTTTGCCCATTGGTCCACATTAATGTTTCCCATCTTAAGACTTCTACTTCTTTTCTTTCACAAAGTATTTCTGATTCTGATTTATTCACCCATCTCTGAAACTAGAAAGCGGGGGGAGTTTTTCTAGCCATCAATTTGCATGAAGATTAGTACTCTTTAATGATATTTTTCTAAGAGAAATCTCTTACTGATCATGTAAAATAGGAGACTTTTTATAGTTTTGAAAGTTACATTGCATACTCTATGAGCAGTATTTAAATCTTGAACCTTTGAACTCCAGCAATAATTTTAAGTGGAAAAGCATAACTTTATTAAAGTGATTACTGTTTAATTGGACAAGAATGCTAATTAAGAAGGAAGAAAGCTCCAACTTATATTTCCATACATACTTTGAGACTTTTTGTTTTCTGAAAATTCTTAAAGGAGGTAATTTATATCAGTTCTCATTACTTTTGCCATTTCAACAAAAATATTAAAATAGCATTATGTGGTTTATGTTCACTTATTTTTAGTGATTTTTCTATGAAGATCCATATTAAAAAAATAATGTTTATTTTTGAGAAAGAGGGACAGAGCACTAGGGGGAGGGGCAGAGGGAGAGGGTGACAAGGATCCAAAGCAAGCTCTAGGCTCTAAACTGTCAGCACAGAGCCCAACACGGTGCCAGAACTCATAGACCACAAGATCATGACTTGAGCTGAAGATGGATGCTCAACCAACTGAGCCACCAAGAGCCACTCTATGAAGACCTGTATTAAAAATAGACATTATTATAGGCGAAAACGGGTTCTGCTAATATCAAGTTGCTCAGACATGGGGAGGCTTATCTGTTTACTCACAACGCATATACTGTGCGAGTAAGACGAAATCATCTAAATTGTGTTTCCTTCTCAAACATAAATCATGCAATCATTATGTTGAAGTGCTATTTGATAGATGGTGGAGAATTTTACAGTTACAGCACTGGCTTTCTCCTATAAGGAATGCTCTGAGACCACTAATGGCCTTCTTATTTTGTGGATGTGCCCTGCAAATACCAAGCAACTCTGCTAATATATGTTTATATCTGTATGTATTTAAACAAAGGACATACCTGGGATAACAATAGCATTCAATAGCATTTAGACATCTGTCACTCATTGTTCCTCCATCCAGGACTTCTAAGTGTTTTTACCAGGTGAATCTGCATATCCTCCTCTTTATGCATCTGCTTTTTTTATGTTTCTTTATTTATTTTTGAGAGACCGAGAGAGTCAGAGACAGAGCACAAGTGAGGGGGGTCGGGTGGGCAAAGAGAGAGGGAAATACAGAATCCAAAGCAGGCTCGAGGTTCCAAGCTGTCAGCACAGAGGTGGACGTAGGGTTCAAACTCATGAACCATGCCATCATGAGAAGTCAAACGCTTAACCGACTGGGCCACCCAGGAACTCCATAACTTCTTTTTAAAACATGTCAATGCAGGGGGCACCTGGGTGGCTAAGTTTCTGACTTCTGCTCAGGTCACGATCTCATGGTTGGTGGGTTTGAGCCCCCACATCTGGCTCTGTGCTAGGAATCCACTTTGGATTCTGTGTCTTAACTCTCTCTCTCTGCCCCTCCCTTGTTCAGTCTCTCTCTCTCTCAAACCTGAATAAACATTTTTAAAACATGTAGATATTTAAAGACATAAAACAAAAATAAAACATGTCAATAGGTCACTATCACTATATAAAAAACACAAAAACAAATAAAGAAACGAGCCTACATTTCTGGTCCCATATGATTTGATTTGTAATATATACTTTTAGGTTGTTACCTTCTAATCCACTATACAGGCTCTGTCCTAGGTAATTTTTTTTTTTTTTGTATCCTTGTCCTCTATTTTTTAACCTTATTTCTCCTACCTGAGTGATTTTGACCCCTTCCTTTTTCTTATCTAGATCTTGTTTGACTTTAAGACTCTAAGGAAGTTTTACTATATTTGTGAAATAATTCATTTTTGACACTCTACTTGTCAGGAACACTCTATCCACACTCCTGTTGAAGAACCAACTTACCCCTTTGTTATACCACACATTATTGTTTACTATGTCTCAACTTATATATGTTTTATTCTCCAACTTAGTAATTCTTAAGTGGGTGTCAATTTAAAATATCTACAGTGTCTAAATGATCATTAAGGAATTTACAATATATTTATTGACTAGAAATATATCATTTCCTCTTTGCCAAGTCACTTCATAGCCATAATTTAATTTGTATTCAGCACAATAATTAAATATTTAAAACTTTACATTCTCAGTTTAATGATGTGATTTGCAAATATCCAAATATTCAAGGTATTTTAAACATTAGATCTCTTTCCAGCCCATCCAAGGAACATATAAATTATATGTGCTTAGATATAAAATGGTAACATTATTATTTTTCTAGTCTCTAGCAAAATCAATGCTTGCCAGAAATTCTATATGATCAAATAAAACCTGGCATTATATAAGAATTATGGTCTCTTTAGGAAATATCATAATGACCTTGATGGATTTTTTAGCATAAATGAAAGACTTAAAGTTGCTTTTCTAAGTCAAATTATTCATCTTCACACTTTTGCCAGTTGAGAAGATTGAATGCTTCTTTAAACATATAGAGTTATAAGAAAAAAGGCTTAAAATAATTGCATCAAAGAAAAGCATAAAATATCCCTTAAAAACACTTATTTATATACCTTTCCCTATTAAACATTTATTTGAGTTACTAATACTATTTTAAGATAATATTTATTTATTTATTTATTTAGTTTTTAAATTTATTTTGGTAGATATGTAATGCAAGCAGGGAAGTGGCATAGAGAGAAGGAGATAGAGAATCCCAAACAGGCTCTGTGCTATCAGTGTGGAGACTAACATAGGGCTCAATCCCAAGAACCACAAGATTATGACTTGAACTTACCTGACTGAACTTACCAAGTACTCCTAAGATGGTATTTCTGCCAATACTGTAGGCTATATATTTCATTGGTAATTTATTAGTATGAGGAAAAAATAAACTAAAGTGAAATCAAACAGAACAACCTACTCTTTGTCAAAATTAGGAAAATACATCTAACCATTTTAGTTATAGTACTACCATACTCAAAATACTTTAGCAGCATTTTTATCACATCACACATGCAGATTTAGTCCTTAACATAATTTTCCAGTTTAACATTATGATATCTGAGGTTATTCTAATTCAGTTTGCTAAGTACCTTACCTAAAATATTATGCAAAGACAGTACAGAGAACTGTACAATATGTAACTTCTGCACCTGCACTGACAATAATAAGCAACTTTAATAATCCCTGGTCAGCATGTACACATTATGAACTATGGATAAAGCCTAGAAAAGGCCCTGATTCTCTAAGTCCCTAATGATAAAGAGAGGGTCATTGAAAGATGAACTTAATTTTGTGTGTTCTACTTATATCCCACTCAGCAAATTAATTAAATTGCTAATTTTCTAATCTAATCATATTAAATAAAAGAGGTAAGTTTTATAAAGCAAATGTTGAAACCACATAGTACACAAAATATTTTATTAATTAGAAATCCTGTTTCCCAGTCCCTGCTTACTCTAGTATATATTATATAAATATACATACATATATATTATATATATAAATAATCAGGTAAATGTCAAAAAAGATGTTTTCTATTCTCACCATCTGTATGTAATGAAAAATCATGTGCTTTATTAATCGATTGCCCATGGTGTTAATACATTCAGGCTTGAAGAACAAATGAAAAATTTAAAGACTACCATTTGACATTTCATTTTACACTTGCAATTATTTCTTAAAATTACAACTGTTATGAATCTTTCATCCTAAATCTGTCACTTACTTAAAAGACTCTTATTTAAAACCGTTATTTCCTACCAAATCTTAGTGATGGCAAAAAGTCAGTAAAATACTATGAATAAATTCTGGGACAATTTTTTTTCAATTAAGGAAACAGGAAAAAGAAAGAGATTTATCAGGAAAAATGAATTTTATATATAACTGATCATATTTAAAATAATTACAATCTCATCACTTTGAGTTTAAATTCCATTTATTTTCAAACTATAATTTATAATATAAAATGCAGTTTTCTATATATAAGAAATTATTTTGATTTTGTAGTTTCTGACTTTACTAATAGTTACATTTAGTAAATGAATTTTCAATTTTACTTACCTAAATAAAATATTAGCTCTTTGTTTCTTAAAAACAAATTGGATGTTCCAGCAAAATTTCTATGGTTCAGAACACGATACTTATTTGCATATATTATTTGTATAGCTTTTTAATTATGGTGTATAGCAATTTTGTGCAACTTTAGCACGATAAACATATTTGTTCTATCTCTCAGAATGATTTTTAGTTAAAGTTAAAGGAAAACTATTTGAAAATATACTTACATACTCTGGTAGTTCATCTTTTTTTTTTTTTTCTTTTTGAGAGAGAGCTAGTGAGAGAGAATGCAAGTAGGAAAGGGAAGGGCAGAGGGAGAGAAAGGAGATAGAGAATCCCAAGTAGGTTCTATGTTCAGCAAGGAGCCCAGTCATGACCTGAGCTGAAATCTAGAGTCCTAAACTTAACTGACTGAGCCACCCAGCTGCCCCAACTGGGTCTTCTTTCAATAATTTGAATTAATCAGGTGGTTGACATCTGACTATCTTATCATTTACTAATTACTATTAGACACAAATCACGTATTTCATGCCCTCTAGGGGGAGGGGACCCCAGAAGTGAATGATTCATAGTGGGGTGCTTTTAAGGTGTGACTTTAACCCCCTGTTAGACTAGAAACTGCACATGGTCTTTTATTCATGCATTTCTTAATTCATCTATTTGAATCTTAGAAAATGCACTGCCCAGAATCAGCACTCAATAAACTCAATTTAAACTAAATTCTCTTTGGTATTCTTATTATTTTTTGTGTTGATCACATTTTTATCTGTCTTTTGATGGAAAAATAAAATGAATTTATCATCATAATTTTACATTTATTTATTTATTTATTTATTTATTTATTTATTTGAGATAGGGAGAGAGCACATAAGTGGGAAAAGGGCAGAGGGAGAGAGAGAATCTAAAGCAGGCTCCATGCTCAGCGTAGAGCCCAATGTGGAGCTTGATGTCACAAACTGTGAGACAAAATCAAGAGTCAGACACTTTATTGCTTAATGGACTGAGTTACTCAGTCACCCCCATCATCCTAATTTTAAACTGAGCCTCACAATTTTCATTATTTTACCATTCATATGGCAAATCAATGGTAGTGCTAGGAATGTTTCATGATTCTCTCTGATCCTAAAGCCAGTACTTTTCCTCATATACCTCAGAAGAGTCACTGGCATTTTCACACTTTAAATTTCAATCATTCTTGACTGACTTAATACTTTGATTTTTGTTTACCTTAAGAAAATAATAATTGATTTATTAGTTTGTGTTTCTTGGGATGTTTAACCTCCATTAAACAAAAATATCGGCCATAATCTGTTTCCAATGGCAGGTAATAACATTACCTAGAATGCCTCTTCAAATTATCTTTTAAAATCCTGCAGGCACTTGCCTGAACTTTAAAACTTGGTTTTAGATTTACTTGATTGTATTTGTGAGTTAAACAGCCTATAGATGAAATAAAGCTTGGGCTTCTCCCAATTCGAAACTCTTGCTTGCTTCTTTTAACATAAGCTTTTCTACTATTATTTTCTCAGAAATTGTGGGAAATATACTTATGTCTAAGACAAGTATTTAGATGATGGTTAATATAGATTAAATGGAAATAATTTTAAATTGGAGATTAAATTTAATATTTCCACAATTTGGAATCATTTTATCAAAGTACTTTGAAATGATTATTAAACAAAAACATATGCATTAATATCTTGCTCAATAGCAAAGGCTTAATGAGTGAAAAAGCTTAGAAGCAGCATTTCTAAGATTGCTCTAAATATACAGTAAATTTAGATTGAGTAAATGCATATGTAGACACTAAGAGGAATACTCAATATAATAGCAATAGATAATATAAGTATTGAAGTTGACTCTTTTTAAAATTTTTACTTATGCACATTTTATTAAGTAGTCTAGCTAGATTATTAACATATGCTTTGCACATACCACTGATTAAATTGAGTATTGGCTTTTCTAGGTGGACATAATTTTTAAGTGGAAATTAAACAGGCTAATTATATTCATTAGTGATATGTTTCCAATTTTCACTGAAGCATAATTCACACACAATGTTGCATTAGTTTCAAGTGTACAGCACATTGATGGTGCAGTTCTATACACTTCTCAATCAGTGCTCATCACGATAAATATAGTCTTCATCTGCCACCATACATTATTTCAATATTATTGACTGTATCCCCCATGCTGTGCTTTCCACCTCCTTGACTTATAGTTCAGTTTAATCTTCTTTATCTATTTTTCCCTTCTATCTTCCTACCTCCCCTCTGGCAGCCAACAGTTTGTTCTCTGTATTTAAGAGTCTGCTTTGGGGGTGCCTGGGGGTGGGGCTCAGTCGGTTAAGCATTTGACTTCAGCTCAGGTCATGATCTCATGGTCTGTGGGTTCGAGCCCCGCATCAGGCTCTGTGCTGACAGCTCAGAGCCTGGAGCCCACTTTGGATTCTGTGTCTCCCTCTCTCTCTCTGCCTCTCCCCTGCTCATGCTCTGTCTCTCTCTCTCCTTCAAGAATAAATATTTTTTAAAAAGTGTCTGCTTTGCTTTTTAGATTCTGCATATAAGTGAAGTCATACTGGCATTTGTCTTTCTCTGTCTTATTTCACTTAGCATAATACACTCTATGGCATTCATGTTGTCACACATGGCAAGATCTCATTGTTGTATATGGCTTTATAACATTTCACTGTACATATGCCACATCTTTTTTTTTTTGTCTATTCATCTATGAATGGACACTTAAGCTACTTCCATATATTGGTTATTGTAAATAATGCTGCAATAGGCATAAGTGTACATGCCTATTTGTTTTCTTTGGGTAAATATCAAGTAGCAGACATATCATAGTTCTATTTTTTCATTTTTTCTGTTTTAAAAAATTCAATCTTTATTTTTGAGAAAGAGAGAGAGAGAGAGAAAAACAGAGCATGAGCAGGGGAAGAACAGATAGAGGAGACACAGAATCTGAAGCAGACTCCAGGCTCTGAGCAGTCAGCACAGAGCCCGACGTGGGACTCGAGCCAATGAACCACGATGTCCTGACCAGAGCCAAATTTGGACACCTAATGAACAGATCCATGCAGACACCCTTCTATTTTCTAGTTTTGAGGAGTCTCTATTTTCTGCAGTGGCTGCAAAAATCCACCATCAGTGCATGTGGGTTCCCTTTTCTCCACATCCTCACCTACACTTGTTACTTTTCGTCTTTTTTATTTTAGCCATTCTGAGTAGTGTGAAGTTATATTCCTTTGTGGTTTTGATTAGCATTTCCCTGATGATTAGTGATACTGAACATTGTTTTAACTGTTTGCTTGACATCTGGAAGTCTTCTTTGGAGAAATGTCAGTTCATATCTTCTTTCTATATTTTATATTTGGTGTTAAATTGTATAATTTTTGAAAATATTTTGTATGTTAATCCTTTATCAACTACACCATTTGCAAATACCTTCTCCCATTCAGTAGGTTCCTTTTAAGTTTTGTTGATTGTTTCCTTCACTGTGCAAAAGCTTATTGATTGATTGATTGATTTTGGTGTCATCCAGATAGTTTAATTTTGCTTGTGTTTCCCTTGTTTCAGGAGACCTATCTAGAAAAATGTTACTAAGGGTGATTTCCAAGAGTTGACTGTGTATGTTTTATTTTAGGAGTTTTATGGTTTCATATCTCACATTTAAGTCTTTCATCTTTTTTTAGTTTATTTTTGTTATTATGTTAAATTGTCTGGAACTACAAAAGACCCTGAATAGTTAAAGTAATTTTGAAAAAAAGAACAAAGGAAGAGATATCACAATCCCAGATTTTAAGACATACTGAAAAGGTATACTAATCAAAACAGTATGATACTAACATAAAAATAGAACTGTAGATCAACAGAACAGGATAAAGATTGTACAAGTAATTTGTTTTTTTGATGAGGAGTATTACCCAAAAAGATAACCAGTGTCCCTCTTTTTTTTTTAAATTTAGATATTTATTATTAAAACTAACATTTAAAAAAGGAGAGACTGCAACAGATACTAACATATCTGTTAATAATATATAGGTACTGATTAAAATTTCCAAAAGTCCACCAAAATTTTTAGACAAAAAGTCTAAATTTGGACTTTCCTTATGTGTATCATGTAGTCTCATGTAAGGTAGTTTGAGTTAAAGCAGTCTCACTTCATGTTTAGAAATGTTGAGTATATATTTAAAATGTTTAAAACTGAGATGCAACACATTGTCTATAAATAATTGCAGTGATGGCCAGATTAGTTCTCATGGATGTATTTCCTTCCTCTTTTTTGAAATTATTTTTGTCAACTTTATTTTATTCTAACATAGTGAAAATGCATGTACACACACACACACACAGAAACAAACATATACATAAACACTTTTTTTAGTTTTTATATAATTCCAGTTGGTTAACATATAGTATAATATTAGTTCCAGGCATATGATATATTTAGCACTTCCATACATTGTCTGGTGCTCATGATGACAAGTTCACTCCTTAATACCCATCACTTATTTCCTCCATTGCTGCCCCCACCTCCCTCTGGTGACCATCAGTTTGTTATCTATAGTTAACAGTCTGTTTCTTTGTTTCTCTCTCTTTTTCTCCTTTTGCTCATTTGTTTTGTTAAATACCACATATGAGTGAAATCATATGGCATTTGTCTTTCTCAGACTGACTTCTCTTAGCATAATATACTCTAGCTCCATTTACATTTTTTTTACTGTTTTTATTTGAGAGAGAGAGAGAGAGAGAGAGACAGCATGAGCAGGGGAGGGGCAGAGAGAGAGGGAGACACAGAATCCTGAGACAAGCTCCAGGCTCCGAGCTGTCAGCATAGAGCCTAGTGCGGGGCTCGAACCCACAAACCGTGAGATCATGACCTGAGCTGACGTTGGATGCTTAACCAACAGAGCCACCCAGGCACCCCATTTGCATTTTTGCAAATGGCAAGATTTGTTTCTTTTAATGACTGAGTAATATACCAGTCATCAGTTAGTTAGTTGATGGGCATTTGGCTTCTCTCCATAGTGTGGCTACTGTTAATAGTGCTGCTATAAACGTCGGGGTGCATGTATCCCTTCAAATTAGTATTTTTGTATCCTTTGGGTAAATACCTAGTAGTGCAGTTGCTGGATTGTAGGGTAGTTCTATTGATAGCTTTTTGAGGAAACTCCATACTAAATAAATGCACATTTCAAGTAGACATCCAGGCACACTCCCACATGGTGGCATGTCAACAAGCTGTAGACTCTAGCAAAGGTCAGGTAAGCCTGGTGTGTGTGGACCAGGCTGAAGGGCTGGCTTCAATGGTAAGACACAGTGAAAACAAAGTTGTTTCCTTGCTTTTACATAGAATTAGCTACAGGCTGGCTGTTTCTTTCCTTGAAACAGAATTCAACCAGTGACTATAAGAATATATAAATGAAAGATAATGTCAGTGGTTATATAGGTAGCTTGCTATATGTAGTATAAATTTAAATAAAATATAAATATATTTCTATATGTATTATATATAAAAATAAAATATAAATTTACATAAATACATTTCTTTACATATCATATATACATAAAATAGCATATTTTATAGTATACATATTTTATTATATTTTCTGTACATTATAAACACAAAGTATGTGGAAATATTTAATATAAAGTTATCTATAAACATAAGTACATTATATGTGTTTAATAAAAATGTATACATAATTTGTAATAAAAGAAAACATACAACGTGACTTAGAAAGAAGGATAATATCTGACAAATCTTTAAAAGTTTATGTGTTTTGAAGTGTATATTACAAAGAAAAAAGAGGAATGAAAAATGATTCCCCATGCTTAGGGTGATCATTGTTCTCCTTAGCGATGCAAACATTCTTGGTTCTTCCCACCCTGGTGAGGTGGAAGAAAGGTTTCCAACTACTCAGCTAAGGAAATTCCTAATCAATTAGTGTGGGAAGATGCAGTGACTTTGGAAAGCATACTGCTTTCGGTTTGATAGTTGAGGTTGTTTTGAAGGGAAATTTGCTTTTTCCCTTCGAGTGGAGAGTATATGTTTTCTTGCAAGGAGTATGGACCCATGAAAGGTTCTATTTTATAGTGCCATCTAGATGTCAGAGATAGATATTCCAGAGCCTCACTGAACAGACTGTGAAGGGCAAGTGCATGCGGACAGCTCCCACTTCACTGAGTGAGACCCTGGCTTTCTGACGCAGCCTCAACGTGGGATTCCTCATAGCAGTATTGGCAGGATGCTCCAAACTTTGATATATCAAGGAAAATTCTGTGTGTGTGTGTGTGTGTGTGTGTGTGTGTGTGTGTGTTACCAAAGAGCAGTCAGGGACAGAGGCTTAAAAACAGTATATAGTTGATGTTGTCAAAAATGCACCAGCAGGAAGACCAGGTGATGTCAGGCTAGGCAACTCTTGCCACACGCCAACATGACCCACCTGGACCCAGGTAGCACCGATAAAACCCAAAGGGCAGAGCTTTATGTATTTACAGCATCTGGACCTAACATTTGAAAGCAAAAGGTGGTGAAAGACCTTTATTCTTCTTCCAGGAGCTGAACAGCATTCTGTCCTCAGGGCCATAGACCCGGTGGAGGATGCTTTCATCTGGGGCTGTGGGAAGAGCCGTGGTGTCCCTGTAAAGTCCTTTTTCCATTCTGTTATCAGGACACATGTCAGTTGCTTCCTACAGTCCTACTTCATTTTTTGAAGGAGAATTAAGTGTCTAGTGACTGCATAAAATTTTGAAACTGCAAGCTGGTGTTTTTGTGTTGCCTATTACCTTTAGCAAGTTATATAACATGTTTGTGTTTGATGTTTGGTCTAACTTCATATTCCTGGAATGTAAGATAAATGAGAGCAGAGATAGGAGTGGGCTTTCCTTATTGCTATTTTCTAGTTGCCTTTAAGACTGAGTGATACCTCATCTATCCTTCATAACTCCTTGTTGAATAAATAAATTTCTGAGAACATTGAGTGCCAGAGAAATCAATATGAGGTTTATCTAGCAGGGAATCTGGATGGTTTGAAAGTAAAAATGGATATTGTATCTTGAATAATTGTAGTAAACTATTCTTAAGCCTATGGAAAATATATTGTAAATTTCATGAACCTCAGCCACTTACATGTAAAATTATACCCTAATTGGGAAGGCTGCCATTTTCCCCAAGGTATTTGACAATAGAATGCTATTTCCAAATCACTATAGGAAACACATATTTTTATTAGGTATCCCCAAGTGTGGACTTTACCAACCAAATTATCTCCTGAAAGGCAAGTACAGTGAACTTATGTATAGGTCAGCTCCATTCTTTTTTAGAACAGGTTATGTTCTAGATTGCTAGAGCACAGCATAGAAGCTCTACAAGAAGATCTATAAGAAAGATTTGTACCCAGAGAACATGGCAAAGTTTGATATGAGACTTACCATAGGGGTCCAACACCACATTGGAGGTGTTGTTTGGAGTGGGTTTCACTCACTTACTGTTGTTTAACCAGATTTGGGGTTCCATCTCCTCTGAGAACTTAACCTGCAGTTCTATAACATGTACAACTAGTAATGAAAATGTTACTTTGCTAAAAATGTTTGATCTGTTCCAATTACTTGATGACAGCTGACTGGCACGCTAAGTTTATTACCAATGGGGTCCTTACTCTTTTGTTTGTAGAAACACAGCCTCTTTCTGGGAGCTGTCTGCTTATAATAGCTTCCTTTAGAAACCAGGAGCTTCTTACTAAGTCTATATGTGTGCTCTATTTTAGGATATCAGGCTGACACGAGTCAAAGCATTCTTTCAGGTTGCTATCAATGTTGAGCCAATTGAAATGACAAAAATTGCCTTGGAAATGATGAAGGAATACACTGAGGAGTGAAAACAAAATAGAGAAGTCCCTATATTTTTCATTATTCACAACAACACAGTCTCCCAAGTATTCTCATTAGTGCAGGAATTAAGTACTCTATCTAGTATAAATACGTTTGTACCTGAGGCTTTACTGTGATATTTTCAAAACTATCAGTACGATTTTCTAATAACAATATCCAGGATCATAGGTCCACATGTCTTGGAACTGGAGATATCCTAACTCAGAGTCATTAATAATTTTACAATTATGATCCATCTGGTGGTCTTCATCTTGATGATTGTTAAGTGAAACCAAATAGTTTGAGTCAGAAACAAAAGAAAAAGGGATGCCTGGGTGGCTCAATTGGTTGGTTAAGTGTCCGACTTTGGCTCATGTCATAATCTCATGGTTTGAGAGTTTGAGCTCCATGTCGGGCTCTGTGTGGACAGCTCGGAGCCTAGAGTCTGCTTCAGATTCTGTCTCCCTCTCTGTCTTTGTCCCTCCCCCACTTGTGTGCGCTCTCTCTCTCTCTCTCTCTCTCTCTCTCTCTCTCTTTCTCAAAAATGAATAAGTGCTAAAATTTAGAAGCAAAAGAAAATGGCACATTAGTGAAAACATAAAAAAAAAATAAGCCAGTAAGAGGGTAAGAGGCTGGTCAAGTTGATTGATTAAGAATCCTTAAAGGAACACAACTTTG
The DNA here is from genome assembly GCF_006229205.1 of Suricata suricatta. Classification (NCBI taxonomy): domain Eukaryota; kingdom Metazoa; phylum Chordata; class Mammalia; order Carnivora; family Herpestidae; genus Suricata; species Suricata suricatta. Next base: position 118,192,490 of record NC_043701.1, on the reverse strand, counting down.
CCCTTTTGTCATTGGTGAGGTAGTATTGCTTTTCCTTTACATTTTGTTTTGTTTTGTTTTGTTTTGTTTTTTATCAGTGTTCTTTAAGTATTCTCTCTATGTATATACATATTTTTAAGTTTTAGACACTATCTTCTGCTTCTCAATCTTATCACCTTTTTCAGGAAAAAAAAAAAAGAATTGGAGCTAGTGTTTCTATAAATCTTAGTGGGGCCATATTCAGGTTTAGGAAGAGGCTACCAGATCCTGTGAAAGCTTCTGGGCCATGTGTCTGGAATTCTCTAGTACTTTTCTGTGATGCAGGAGCAGGCATCTCAGACTCGCCACCTGTACAACCTCTTCTCTCCTCACTGGTCTGTAACCTTAAGCCATGAAAGTGACCTTTCTTCCAAGAAGGGAGATAATAACACCTACTCTAGATGCTGTGCTAAAGACAGATTGAGACAATATGTTTAAGCTCTTGGAAGACTCCATAGATACTAAGTCAAAAATACTTAGATTAAGCTCACTCTGTATGAGGCACTGATCCATTCATAGGGTACCTGGGGCAAGGTTCAGTGGGTTAGGTATCTGCCTTCTGCTCAGGTCATGATCTCATGGTTTGAGCTCCTCGTTGGGCTCTTTGCTGTCACACAGAGCCTGGAGCCTGCTTGAGATCCTCTGACCCCACCCCTCTCTCTGTCCTTCTCTTGTTTGCTCTCTTTCTCAAAAATAAATAAAAACTTTAAAAACTCCTATAGCCATTTACTTAATTAATTTTCAAGACCAACATGCAAAGTAGATATTATTTTATCTTCATGTTAATGATGAGGCAAAAAGAAAAGAAATGCTTCCTCATTTGTTCAAATCCATGTACCCAGTAAGTTTATAACCTTGAGTTTATGAAGAAGTCACACTATAATCCACCACTCTTTCATGTGCTGGTGTAGACCGGCCAGTTGTAAGCATGGATTGTTATGGTCTCTTGATATCTAATATGGCTCTTCTTGGGGCTCCCTAGGCCTGGAACATATAAAATTAGATGCTAAGTGTGTTGCCAGTAAGGGGGGAAAATCTGAGAGCCAGGTCAAAATAAGTTTCCTCTTTTGGTCTGTTTAATTGTTTTAGATAAGAAAACAGAATAGCTCCCATTCTACAATGTATGTGCTTTAGTGCACTGATCTTTGAAATTTAAGTAAAATAAATAAAACAGAAACACGGACGAAATAAAATGCATGTGAAGGCAGAATTACAATGTTTTCTTTGCACATTCTGATGAACCTTACTGCAAGTGGTCTGGAGGGGAGAAGCCTGGGCAGGTGTGGTCAACTGAGGGCCCTTGGGCCATGGTATGGCCAGCCAGAAGCACCAAGTTATGAAGGCTGAATAATCATCTAGACTCTGGGCAATCCCACATGGAAATTTGGATTTCTACAATATTCTGGGAACTCGAAAGGCCTGGCAGTACTGGTTGCCCCCTGTCAGCCTTTGACAGAAGTTCACTCCAGCTGACCTCTGCAGGCGAACTCTGTGATTCCCAGATTATCACTCCTTACCCTCCCTAGTGTCCTGTAAGGCTAATTCACTCTTTGCTTTGGTCTTCTTGTCCCTCATAGGCATTTGAATGTAATACCTGTGAATTAGAGAAACAGGGTTCCTATCCCTGTTCTTCCTTGATCTATACCCAAGATCACTTTGAGCAATCCTGTGTGAATGACTTTTTCAATTTACACAGAAACTTAGCATATTATTCATTCAATACATTTTTTTGGTGTGGTCACTGCCACTAATATGTCACATAGTTTCTTTACTTCCTGGAGATTGCAAAGGAAAGCAAAGTGACTGAAATGAAATTAACCCAAATGCTCTGGGAGACAGATGTAGTAGAAATGGATGTTCGATTCTTGTCTTACTTGGCACAATCTCTTACTGCTTTGCCAGGAAGCAATTAGAATTGTAATAATGTGTTTTTCCATTTAGTTAGATAAGACAAATGTCCATTGAAATGTTACTTTAGGATACTGACAACTAGTCCACCACCTTAAATTATCATAAAACAATGTACACTATGCTGTAGATAAGATAAATTTAGTAACTTAAAATTTGATTCACTATAATAATAGGGTCTTGATTTTTTAAATTTTTTTATATTTTATTTATTTTTGAGAGACAGAGCATGAACAGGAGAGGGGTAGAGAGGGAAAGAGACACAGAATCTGAAGCAGGCTCCAGGCTCTGAGCTAGCAATCAGCACAGAGCTCAATGCGGGGCTTGAACCCTTGAACTGTGAGATCATGACCTGAGCCCAAGTCAATTCTCAACCAACTGAGCCACCCAGGCACCCCCATGCCTCAATTTTAAATGGGTGTGGGTCTGATGTCATCAGTATGTTAACTTCCCAAATTACTTGCCTACAGAGTAACAGAAAATGTCTTTCCTTCGAGATCACTTGTGTGTAAATTCATGTGGGTAAAGAGTTGCTGGGCATTGAACAGGTGTGTAATGTGTTAATGGATAGCTCGTGGTGCAGGTCATTACCTATGAGCTTATTATGGCTTTTCTGTACTGTCACAGTTGGGTTTCCCTATAACAGATTAATGAACTTGTCACATGTTCCCTTCCCCTTCCTCTTATTTCAGATCAGCCTTGAGCAGGATTTGACAGAAGATGGTACAACAGTTTTATCTCCGGAAATGGTTAGCTTCAGGGATGATCCTGGGAGGTGTGCTTGCAATGTGCTTCGGACAGTATGATGACGGTAAGTCTGCTTTCAGTCTGACTTTGAGAGTTAGCCAGGGTTTCTGTTATTAAATGGAAAATGAAACAGGTCACAGAAATGAATACTGCTAATGTGTAGTCCATTGGTAAAGGTTAGTAGTTGTTTGCAAGAATTTACCTTAATTAAAATAATCCTATGATAGTGGCATCCAATGTACTTCGTTTCTTAGTTTCTTAAAAAGGATTGCAGTGCAGTAGAAAATCCAGTCTGAGGATTCCGTTTGAACACTTACTCATTATCACTAAGCAAATGTGTAATTTCTGTGGGAAAAAAGAAAACAACATTAAATGCCATTTATTAGCCCTTGAATTGACAAAATTAATGGTCTCAGATAAAATTTAAGACTATGAAATGTACCAAAATTTCCTATGAGAAAAGATCTCTCTGAAGGACTCAAAGTAGGTGCTCTAAGTGATTTTGCTGTTAGTACTTTAATTGGGTATTGCTTTATTTCATCCACCTCTGTTTAATTTGGAAAGAGGAAGGCAATGTAAAAGACTTGACATTAGAGTTTGTGAGTTCTTTCCTAATAGTATATCAGTCACTTTAGAAAGATATGTTAGCCATCAAGCTCCTGAGGGACCATTTAACACACTCTGTGTACAGGGTCTTGAATGTGCCTGTCTCAGATATTTTAATATTGGAGGGATATGTCTTTGAATACCACAAAATGAGAATTGCTATATATATAACTTTTAAGTTTAATAGATGGAGAAATGAACAAATTCCTCCTCTCTAGGAAACTGAGTTGGGCTTTCTTTTTCCTTTTCATTGTTTTTACTATTGTTTAGCATTCAGGGTCCACACACACCAGCTGCCTCTTTACCCCTGCTGCCCTGTTGTCTGGTCACACTTAGTAGCAACACAGAATAGGATCATTATTATTTTTATGCTTTACTTGGCCAAACTGAATGATCCGAAGATAGATAAACTGAATTGACTTTATCTCAAACAATATTCAAATTGTATGCATATTATGACATTCTTAGTCCTTCATGGTTACAAAAATATGACTCTTTTGAGACTTGCAGAATAATTTTCAAGAACAACTATTTTCATAGAGTCACTAACTTGATTCATTGGAAAGTTCTGCTAATTAGTCATCATTTACTTTAGGTGTGCTTGAACCCATGTTTTCATTGTTGCCATTTACTGTGATTGTAAATCTCCATTCTAAAAAAAATTTAAATGTTTTGATAAATAACTGCTCCTTTGAAGCAAGAAAAAAAGTATATCAATGAAAGTTGGAAGAGCATGACTTTCTATTAAAAGGTTGTATTTTAAATTTGCCCCAGGAATAGATGATAAATGAGTGTATTTGGTAGCTCTTGGTGCCATAAGGCTTTCTATTTTTATTCCTATTTGTTATTCACACTGAGCAGGGAACGATTCACTGTCATTGCTCACACTAGACATGCACACACCCTGTACTTTTAGCAATGCAATTTAGGTTATCAGAGGATACACTCCAAGTTTAGCCCGTAATGCTATAGACTGGTTTCTTTAATAAGCTCCTTACAGCTCTTGCTCTCTCTCGAAATGTGGCCATATAGCCTCTAAAATAAGATGACCAGGGAACTGCTAGTCACCAGGTAGTCTACTCTCTGGACCAGGGAGCTTCACACCTGCCACATGCCAGAGTGTGGTCAGGCTGTGGGCAGATGGCCCCCTGCAGCCCTAGATGGAGACTCGCTCAGCCCTCCTCATCCAGTAAACAGACTCAGTGTTAGAAGGACTGCAGGGATTGCACCTTTGGCGGAGACATATGCTCTGTGGAGTGTTTTGTAGAGACCTCCTCATTTTATGTGCTTTCTACCATCCCTTCCCAACCTGCCTCCCCCAGGGAGACCCCATGGTCATGCCACATTCAGGGGTACCTGAGGAACCCCCACCCCCGGGCCTTTACTTCTCTCTGACCTTCTGCAATTAGGCATCACTGTTACCCAGTTATTCAGTTATGTGTGACTGAAAATCGTTCTTATAGTTGCTATATTTTTTTAATCTATGTGCAATTTTGAGCCCCTGCTCTGAAGGAATGAATCAGAACTTGTCAATGTATGATTACCGCATGAAGTAGTACTAAACTGCAATATGTAACAAGTGTCTCTTGAAACAATTTGTTTTTAATCCAAATGCCTGGGGATGCAGGTATATAGGATCAGTTGACAGGAAGACAACGGTGATGTCTTCCTTACATAAACATGTTAAACACCCTTGAGAAGTGAAAACTGGAAAGAATCCTTTACCATAGATTATCTGCTGGCCAGATAAGCCCACTGTGAGAGTTGGCAACTGATTACATACATGGCTCAGAGCTTCAGAGAGAGAAAAATAAAGGAGAAAAAAAACGTAAACTACCTCAAGGCTATTAGGATAAATGCCTATATTTTTCTTATATTAAATAATAGGATTCTTCAAGACTTTTATTTAAGACCAGTCTCCTATGCTTTTCTGTGCATTTCTTTAGACATAAGGGAGTTATCCTGAAATAAACTATTCTGGTATTAGCCATATGTATAGAACTGCTCTTAAAAATATATTGTATAATTATTATTTAAAATACTTTAAACACAATTTTTACTTGAAAATTTTGGCTAAGTTTTGAATCTTTTCATATTTTCCATTCAAATTGCTGGGAAAAGTTTTTTAAATTCAGCAATAAAATTGGTAGATGACCTATTCCATAATGGATATTTCATTTGCTTGGTGACTACATCTAAGCAAGCATTAATAATGGAAGTGAGATTGATTGTGTTATATTAAATTTTGAAAGTAGGACTTTAGCAAACTGATAGAAAATAAAAGAACATACTACATTTTTAGTTGATGGTCTATTTCTACCCATAAGACAGCATTGGGATTGCTATTTTAGCAGTACTTTAATAATTATCAGTCCTGACAGGTTTATTGGAATGGGAGCATGTGCTCTGATCCCACATGGATGTGGGGGTGTTGGGGACAGAGGCACCATTGAGAAGCAGAGGAACGAGGACCATCTGTAGATCATGTGTGGTATGGGAAAAAAGATATGTGGACGATGTCTCTTTTTCTAACACATTCACAAGGAGGTAAATGAGGCGAGTTGTGCACTGGGTCTGTTTGTTTTCTTTTGGTTTCTTTGGGTTTCTTTTGATTTCTTTGGGTTCATGAAGGAATCATGAAAGGGATCAAGAGAGAACAAGAATGGGAAAATGACATATGGGTAGTGAATATGTTTTATTATTTCCTCTGCAATTTCAAATTGTCCATATTAAATATATGTTACAGCCATAATTAGATAGAAAAACTTAAAAAAATAAATTATATACTGTAACATCATGACAAAATTTGAACCAGAGTATTAGAGGAGTTTTAGGAGGTGTGTGTGTGTGTGTGTATGTGTCTGTCTGTCTATGGGAGAGGAGGAGAGAGAAAGAGCAAGAAATTCTCTAAGTGTGAGCACACTATGAAAGCCGGCTTGAGTTTATGAAAGAAAGGGTTCCCCGTGGCTGCTCAAGCATTCAGTCTGGAGACCAAAATTCCTCTGTGCTGACCTTGAGCTATGACACACATTAGCATGTCTGTGAGGGAAGAGAACCACTGTATAGCACAACCAGAACAACTGTATGAAGGGGCCCTATTTAAAAGCCCATCAAGTCATAACACATGCTGGGCCTGTTCCCTTATAAATAACAGAAACTCTTGAAACTCAATTTTAAAGTATAGCATAGCACCTGGCATAAGGCCACATGCAGCAAACTGTTTATCCTTATTGCCATGATTACTTCTCATCACTTAGAAATAACTATACTTCATTTTTTATAAACATGCATTCTTATTTGTAAAGGAGTACTTTGTGTCTCTGTGCTTGTTTGTGTGTGTTTTTAGGTCCACGCAAATTTACCAGAAACCTTGAAGACTTTTTATTTATTTTTTTGTAACTTTATTTTTTATTTTTTTTAGAATATAACACTATTTTTTTAACATGTGGAATTATTTTCCATCATTTACAATACAGTAGTTACAATGACACTCCAAATGGATAAGCAGAGTAAACAATCAGAACCCCAACTTCTATTTCATGTAATTAGACTTATACAGAAATTAGAAGGTTAAGTAACAACTAGTTAATCACCTAATTTCACAGCTATCTGAAGTGGCAATCATTATATAGCAGCTTATCTATGATACATTCAAGATACATGATACAATGTATTACTTGCCCATAAGCTACAACACAGCCTGCTTAATACCTTTCCTTAAATTCCACCTCTATACTACAATATGCTTGAAGTCCATGCAAAAAAGTAGCTACCTTTTATGTAGGAAATGGATGATTAAGTCTTTGGTGTTGTAAAAGCAACTTCATTTAAACATAACCACCCCCACCAAATGATACTTTTTTCTGAAAAGTATTACTGACTGGATTCTCTCCCTGGAGAGCTTACTGATTCTCATGAAACTCTAGGTGAAGTTCAAGAGACATTTCCAGCTCCATATTAATGCTTGTTGTTAGGTATCCATGCAAGGTCAGTGAAGGATAGACATGTCACTCAGTGAAGACTGTAACCATCTGAGGTCTGATGCTACAGCCTGGGAACTTCTTTTTTATCAGTGTGTCCAGACATCGTCATGAAACAGTGTGACCTGGCTTATGGTCATTAACCTGAGAAAAGAATGGTCTATCAGTTACAATGCTGGTATTGGAATTATGAGGACATTATAACTATCCAAAGAACTGAGCTGAAACCCTCGAGTCTCCAAGCAGGATGCCTCCCCACAGGGATGCCTTGAGGAGAGGTGGTTAAATAAACTTCATAGCTCTGTGAGAGGAGTGACATAGTTTAATGGCTTCCATTCCCAGACTTTTCTAGACAGTCATATAGGGCCCTGCCATAGCACTCTGTCTACCTCATGAGTCCCTATGCTCTCTGTTTATGGGACTCTCATCATTTCCCAGCATCATTCTGGGAATGTTTTAAAACTCCTGTGTCCTTTGAGTTTGCTGTTGCTAAGTGTAATGTGTGTTATCTCTTCTTGACATCTATCTTTCTCTGGATGTGGTACAATGCAAGTTTCTCTTGTTTCTTTCAGCCATAATTAAAATAAACTCAAGATGATTATTGAAGACTCTACATAATTTTCAGTGAACTCTACTGTCTGAAATATCAACCTTAAATATCATTTCTTAAGACAGCATTCATGGAGAGAAATTGAGCAAATGCGTGTGCCCACACAGGTGCATACACTCATACTCACATACCTACACACATAGATAGCACACAGATAATACACTTTAGACAGAAATTAAACCAGTATAGCATATACTGTTATGCACGTGTTTACCTAAACATGTTGTAAACATCTCTCTCTGGTCTGCCCTTTAATTTATTCCTCTTACAGAGTCTATTTTCATTGAGATGAAAGTTTAGCTGTATCTTTTCTTTACACTGCCCCCATACTGCATTTGTTACCTCCTTTTTTCTAAAGGTGACTGATCATGTGGGTCCTCGTTAAACACTCCTCCCCCCACAATGGAGTTAGTTTGAAACATTTGAAAACACATATCTTTTTAGGTTGTTTTTTCCCACAACAACTTTCTAGTCAGCAAGTTTGTAAATACAAACTCAGTGCCTTCTCTGAGTTCTGACCTTGTGCCTAGAAGGATTACTTCTGTAGCTTTGGTAGATTCTAGTAATCGGCTCACTTAAAGTTCATCTGTGTATTCTGGATAGCCAGAGAGCTGAAGAGCTGGTGCAGTGGGCGGGGCGGCGGGGATCCTCTGCAAACAGAAGACCAATTATTGTACTTAGAAAATTCTTTTCCTGTTTGCCCACATACGTGCATGCTCTCTCTCTCTCTCTCTCTCCTCTCTCTCTCTCTTACTCTCTGTCTCTGTCTTTCCCTCTCTCTCTCTCCCCCCCCATTCTCCCTTAAATATCCCCCTCTCTCTCCCTTTCTCCCTCTGTCCATCAGACACCCCATTTGTCCAGTTGAGATGGTAAAATAAGTGAATGGTCTAATTCAGTGTCGAAACAGCACAGACAAAATTCATGATAACTGGCTAGGTGGATGCATCTGTCTGTGGTTCTAACAACCTGAAAATGTTGAACCCATTGAAAAATAAAATACTTATATCCTAATGGTGTGTAAAAGCAGAAATTATTTTATATATCCTTAATGGAAACTGAAATTGAGCAAAAATGTCATTATAGTCTTGGGTGACTCCCAGTCATAGGCAACTCCCGTAGCTCATGACAGGATGGATTTTCTTCATTGGGTTTTTTCCTATTGAATCTCTATACCTGTTCACCACCACTTCTTCACCAATCCCCTTAAGATCTGCAATTTGCTTTTCTTCACAACTCTACTAAAACTGTACACTCTAGAGCCTCCAATGACTACTTTCTTGGGCAAATCCTATAATTTTCTAGCATTTCAACAAGTGGAACTATTGATCTGCCTTCCTTGCAACTTTGTTTTTCTCAAGGATTCTGACTTTTCCTGATTTATCTGATTCCTCCATCTTCCTGGTGAATATTCTACCTCTTCCTTTTTAGTGGTTTTGAAATCATTCCACTCTTGTTTATATTTCCATAAGGAGCTATATTATTTTAATAAATGAATTATGATATTTTTGACAGTTTGGTCATCTTCTACCCCAACATCCCCAGTGGTGTGCCCATCTCACTGCATACTGTCTGTACACACTGCCACTTAGGCTACAGTTCACACATTCAGATTCACTAATTTAGTTAACATTTTATTGCATACTAACTCTAGGAAAGACACTCAGGCATCAAAACTAAGACAGTCTCTTCATCTAAGTATAACAATGACAGAGACCTCAATACACTCTCAATACACTGTGATCTATAGCATAGTGTGCAGTGTTTTGGGAGAACACACATGGAAAATCTACTGGAAGATATAGTAAGAATATGTTTGCAGGATGAATTCTGAATTTTAAAATTAAGGAACTTATGGAACATATGGACTTTCAGAAAAACTATGTAGAAAACTGAATTGGAGTTCTGGTTTCAGGTGAATACGGGGATCTCCACAAAACACCAAGGATCGTGCGTGCTGTTCTATGAGCCCATTCAGGAGATGTTAGGTGTTAAAGTATCTGAAAGTAACAAAACAGCATCAGCTTGCTTGTAGTCATTAGCTGTCTAAGGCTAGGCTATAACCTCATCCAGTTAACAACATCCCTCCAGCTGGAACTGTCTGTTTTGTTCTGTGTGTGTGTGTGTGTGTGTGTGTGTGTGTGTGTGTGTGTATGTGTGTGTATGTGTGTATGTGAGAGAGAGAGAGAGAGAGAGAGAGAGAATGACAGAGAGAGAGAATAGAGAGACATCCCTGGAAGGTATTTCTCTATTGTTTTCAGTGCTCAGTTTTTGCAATTTATTAGATCTAATGCCTTCTCAGATACTATTAAGAAGTGTCCCTGCACATAGTATACATATCACTCCTACATGTTTAGCGAATTCATTGAAATCAGGAATCATACTGATATTCTATGTGTAAACAGAATCTCTTAATAATAACCATTAACATTTACTTTAGCATCTACTAACCAGGCCGTCCACAGACATTTTATTATTTCATTTTCACAAGAGCTCCATGAGGTCCTGGGGATGATATTAATCACTGCATACCATCTCACTTAATTACACCTCCTTCATGCATCAGGGTACCATAGAGGCGCAGAGAGGTGAAGTTGCTTTCCCAGGATGCAATGCCTAGAAGATGACAAAGCCAAAGACAGACCTGTTATCTGAGCTCCATGTGCAAAATCCATCTGCTAAGCATCATAATTATGACATCAAAATCTAATCTTCCCTTCCTGATTTTATTCAGATTCTGTTTATTTCTTGCTACCCATTTTTTGTCCTTTGATGTTGTTACTAATGATAATCAAAATTAAATTTGGAGAAGTTAGTCAAAGGATAAGACTTCTAGTTACAGAAGAATGAGTTCTGGAGGTGATGATAATTAATGATACTGCATTGGGACTCTTGAAATTTGCTGAAAGAGTAGATATTAGGTGGTCTCACCACAGTGAAATACACACAAGCATGCGTGCATCCATACACAGCAAATTAAATATATAAATGCATAAACACATAAATCAATAACTATGCAGAATGAAGATGTGTTAATTTAGTTGACCCTGGTTATCATTTCGTAATGTGTAAGAATCAAGGCATCGCACTGTACATCTTAAAAATGTACAATTTTTGGTAATTTTACCTCAGTCAAGCTGAAAAAATAAGGTCTACCTTTATATTCTATCACATTATTTGTTAGTTTTATGTTTAGATTATAAATTGCTGAAGACAGACACTGTCTCATTTGCTTTTGTTTTCCTCAGCCCTTGACAGAATGACAGAGTGGTTATTGAAATAAGTAAGCATTGAATATTTTTTAATTGGAAAATAAAATGTCTTCCCTAATAATATAGGGCAGGCACACTGGTGAGGTTGGAGAATTGCAACTGGAGTTCAAACAACAGTTCAGAGACACGCTGGGTGAGGGTTTGATTTCTCTGGCATGGCTCAGCATTGCCATGGGGACACCAGCAGTGGGTGAATACCTGTGCACCAACATGCTACTCTTTTGCATTGTGTTGGGAAAACAGCCCAGGTCAGCTATAGATACACACAGATGTCGGGTTTAGAGATCCTGCTGGTATTTTGCCCATCATGGAGTGCCATTTAGAGAAGTCTGTGGAAACATCAAACCAAACCCATATTTCTTCAGGTGTGCTCCCTGCCTTTTTTATCTGATCATCAGCTGCTGTTCTGGGTGTTTTTCCCCAATACTGGCAGCTCACACAGTGGCATTTATTCCTAGATATGTAGCCCACTTCCTGCCACTAATCTGTCCTTCTCTTGGAAGCCTTGACACCGCCCCTCAGGGCCACTCAATTAGACTGTTCAGTGAGGACTGTCCAACTACTCTGAGTTTATTAAGTGCCTCTAGTGAACAGTTGGAGTACTGATTGAGAGCTGCTCAGACAGCCTGAGACTGCATGTGAACAGGGAGGGCCAGCCCCAGGGTTCAGTGTGTGTGGCTCTCTCCAGGATGTGGCCACAGCTGGTCCATGGGTTCCTTCTGATAATGTCTCCACAGGGAAAAGAATGCAGCCATTCAAGGAACTATTAGTAGTGCATCCAGTCCTTTATTTCCCTTCATTCATTCATCTCTTCAGGTGTAACAAGCATGTATAGAATCTGTTACATGCACAGCAGTTTTCCAATAATTGTAGCTATGTTGTTTCTGCGTGACAGCCACCCAACACACACTACACACTCCCCTCTGCTCACATTGCATATTTATTTACCCATAATCCACACAATACATGTATATGTATGTATCTTTTTAAAGAAGTAGGGCAGTGCTACAGAAACACAATCTCTGGGAAGAGCCAGGTTTCTAGGAAAGCAGGAAGTAAACAGGAGTGTTCAGCAGAGTACATATTCTCTTGTTTAACTTATTTAATATTCATTAAAGTCCCACGGGATAAATTCTATTATTAGTCCTGTTTTCCAGTTGTGGAATTGCGGCTTTAAAGCTATCAAGCTGCCTTGGTTAAAATTGCAGGGCTCCTATATCTATGAACCGCGATTCCTCTTCAGGCAGCCTGGTTTAAGCTGTGACGGTCATAGCTACTTTATTTCATAGCCCTAGGACAGAGGTCTTAGGACCCATGAAGGTTGAATAATGTGGACCCTGGTCCTTAGATCCGTGGAGAATGACAGCGCCATGATCAACCCCTATTGTCCAGTTAGTCAACATATATGTATAACATCTACTTTGTGCCAGATTCTTGCTAAATTCTGGATTTGCAAGTATCAGTAAGGGACATTTTTTTCCTCCTGAATGCTTGCTACAGCCTCGTTCATATGTGCAAGGGACAGATTACAAGTATAAATCAATATGCGGTATGTTGTGAAGGCTGGAGTTAAAAGGATGATGGAGCACCTGGTGGTTCAGTCACTTAAGCGTCTGCCTCTTGACGTGAGTTGAACCCCATATGGGGCTCTGCACTGACATCACGGAGCCTACTAGGGAATCTTTCTCTCCCCTCTCTTCCCTTTCCCCAGCCCATGCTCTCTTTGGTTCTTCTCCCCCCCTCTCTATCAAAATAATAAACATAAAAATAAAAGGATGGCATCGTTACAAGTATGTCCAGGTCTGTGTCAGCTAGAGCTAGCCCTAGAACGATTGTTAGAATGAGAGAGTTTAAGTTACTTGGAAACTGAGCGACAGCCTGCATTAGATCCAAACCTGCTATATTATGCATCTGTGTGCGCAAAGCCAAGGGGAACATGGGAGGATTAACAGATGATACCCGTTGGTGGTGTGTAGATATGAAAGATTATCTGTGGCACCGTGGTTGAAGCTTTGGAATCAGATAGACCTTCTTCAAATCCTAGCATAATCAGTGAATGAATTTTGATGAGTTAGATAATCTCACTAAGACTCAGATCTCCATCCGTTAAACAAGGGTAATAGCAGCTCTGATTAGATAGCTGTTAGGATTAACTGATGTGCACGAAACTGCTTTCTATGTTCCCTTGCATATTGGCAGTGATTAATACAGGAATTTTAGTATGTTATAATAATTATCACTATTTTCAAATTTAAAGTAAGGTCAATTTAATGTTTCTTCATCATTACTCTATTTATTTAGGTTCCCTTGGCCTGAAAACATTTACACACACACACACACACACACACACACACACACACACACACGCATGCACACATTCATTTGCTACATCTTAAATGGACTATACTTTTCTTAGAGCAATCAGTTGCCTTCTATAGATTTCTTTCTGGGAATCCTAATTCTCTGTATGATTTTCTCCTCATCGAGCCTGGGCACTTCTCAGCTGCACTTGTTAAGGCATCTGGCGTAGAATAGAAATTCGGTAACCATGTGGTTGTCTGTACCTTTTCCATATTTTTCTCTTATGTTTTACCTCCTTCACCTCTTTGTCAATTTGTATTAGTTTCTTTATATACAAGACTTTCCTGTAGTTCCTTCCTACTTTCCTTTCTTTGCTCATCTGAGACATTTCTCTTATCACTTTCTTCATGTTTTTTCCCTACATTTCACGCAACCCTCTCTTGCATCCTTATTTGTTCTTTTTCCTGTTTCTTTGTCTTATCTCTCCATTTCTATCTCTGTCTCTCTCATGTATAGCACCTGCTCTACTCTTGTTATCGTCTCTTTAGATAATTTAAATTCTCGAAAATACAACGAGCATTTTCTTGGCTCCAATCACTTCATGTTTCTAATAGTTTGTTCAACATTAAAAAAACAACCTTAACTGGACTCTTAATATCATTTATCACAGATAGAAATTAGGATGGCATTTTAGAAAAGAAAAAAAGAAAAATATTCCCAGCACGCATGCAAACTTCAGTACCACTAAAGTTTCCTTATTTTATCAGATGAGCACCTCAGAGCAGATGCTATCTGATTTCTTTCCACAAGAAAATGAAGTTTGAACATATTTTCAATTTAATCTCTAAATTTGTAAGATTAAATCCAGACTAGGGCTTTTGCCAAATAGCACTTGTTAAATTATCAATTCCATGGGAGTTCATTTAAATGTCTAATGTGAGATATATTCTCAGGGAAAAAAAAAAAAACAACCCAGAAAGACAGTTGCCCAGTGAGCCAAGGACACTGCATGAGAGCTAAGGCAGGTCGTCTGTGTCACTGGGCACCCCCTCGTCCCTGACACCAGCAAGCCCTTTTTTCAACCCAATTCATGTGGCTGTGGGAGCAGATCTCCACAAGTGTGACACAGAAGACAGTCATGAGGTGTTTCTGCTTGTTGTACAATATTACCTACTTCACTCCATAGCATAAGCAAAAAATACACAGAGAGACTAACTTATCTATTACAAATTGTATGAAAATCAGCTTCCATTTACTGAAACTTTTTGAAGAGTTTTCCAGGTTCAGTGCTTATGCTGATGTTAAAAGACAACACTATACAGTCTTGTGAAGAAATTCTCTAATTCTGCATTTCCCACTAGTCCCATCCCATCACTAGAGATTACTGGAAGGATCAACTAACTGGTGATGGGATCACTAATAAGAATAACTAGCAACTTACGAGGAACACTTTAAAAAACAGAGAAGATTCAACCAGGTTTCTAAGACAGTGAAATGTCAAATGTCCATATCCCTTGTTGACCTTGGACAATGCCCTCTGGTAGGAAATGCTGCAATTTAAGATTGCTGACATATTTTTGTAGAATAAATAAATAATGAATAGATTGGTAAAAAAAATCAATGACTTACAATAAAAAATATTCAATAAGCTTTGGATACAATTGAATCTCATTCAGAATGTTATGTTTATGGGATTTATATGACTATATTTTATTTAAGTTTCTTTCTCAGTTCAAGCTCAGTGGAAACAACAAAAGATAGTGATTCTCCATTCCTGGATAGAGCAGTTGTCCTTTTCCACAGCACAGCTCAGGCCACTGTCTCCAAAGGAAGAAAGGCTGGTCTCCCCAGCCCCTGAGGGAGAGGCCTATCCTGTCCCATCCCACACCTGCACCTAAAATCGTGTTTTAAGCACAACAGTTGTAAAAACGTGGTTGGTTTTCATGGCTGCCCTCTTTAGCTGGGCCTTAAAATGGCTCTGTACTCACTTCTGCTCAGAGAATTATTCTTTGCTTTTCTGGACTTCAGGCTTGCTGGCATCATCACCAGGTTCCAGCCAGCTGGGCACACTTGCTGTGCCTGTCAGGAAGCTGGAAGGTCTGAACTATTCTGAGAGTTTCATCCACCCAGTGACCAACAGGAAGGCCATTCATAGTTCTCTGCCCAAGGACACCTTCATCATTAGTGATCAAGAGGTCTCTGAACAAGATGCCCCCATCAGCCTTTAAGACTCCATCCTCCTGAGCACTTGGAGTCTGATACCAGGGGCCCAATAATGGGTCACAGGTCTTTATGTTTCTTGGGTGTGTTGATCCACACAAGGTGACAGAAATGGAAGTACACAGGTGTACATGGAATTTGACGTTTTAAAATTCTTCTGCCCTTGGGGGCCTAGGTGGTTCAGTTGGTTAAGCATCTAGGTCAGGTGAGGATCTCATGGTCTTGAGGTTTCACTCCTGTGTCAGGTTCTGTGCTGAGGACTCAGACCCTGGAACCTGCTTTGGATTCTGTGCCTCCCTCTCTGCACCTCCCCCACTCATGCTCTGTCTCTCCATCTCTCAAAAATAAATAAACATTATTTTTTAAACTCTCCTGCCCTGTCACTGAGAGCAGTGATCTCCATGCGGCACGCAAAGGTTGAGTCAAAAGGGTAGAAGGGCGTAGTGCGTTTTCCTTTGTAGTCAGGGAGGCTGAGGTCTGAACTGGCCAGCTGGCATAAGGGTTGTGGCTTTGAAGTTGGGGACAGGATGCTTAATTTCAGTATTTCCTAAAGATATCTCACTGTTGGCAGCTCTGAGACAGAACACAACAAAGAGCAGTCTGGAAGAAGACCCCTACAACCCATATTTTAAATGGAGTTTTTGAATCTATACTGAATTACAAAGACAGGTTGTTCTAATAGGGAAAAGAAAGCCTTACATATGAAGGAATGAATGAATGAATATTTTACTTTCTTTAATAAATGATATATAGGAGCCAGCGAATTTTGAAAGTATGCACAAAGAGAAAATTGTATTCTAACTTGAGAGATTCTCAAAATAGGCTCTACTCAATATGCTGTATGTATTACAAGTTTGGCGACACTGTTATTTCAACACATTAGCAAATTATATATAGAGTTTCATTATATAAAACTAGAAAGAAAGGAAATAACTTTGCTGATACTTCTGAAATACATTTCGTAAGTATTTTGTGAAAGTTCTTTCAGGTTTGAAGTTTAGGAATAATTTTGAACAGGTATGATATAAAAAGTTACTTGAAGAGATCCTCATAAGGTAAATTTTTTAAAAAAGCATATGTCAGAATTGGTTTATAAAACTTTATTATCCATCCTCCTCCCTCACTTTGGAAAGTAACAGATACTTACAAGGAATAGACGTGGGTCAAAGTCACTTTAGTAAAGACCGGTACTTTTTATAGGAAATATATTTCAAGTATTTATTGTCAAATAGGTACTTTTGCTTTTTTATTTAGTTTCAGTGGAGTTTCTTTAAAATATACAAAAATAAGAACATGTGAAATGAAATGTACTGCTACCTTTAAACTGAGTCATTATAATTATTCTGGTTTAGGACACAGTCATAATCACTTCAGAGAAATGAAACTTTTTATGAATCACTACATCTCTGCTAGTGAAATTTTTAAATAATTCATTAAATATCTGCTACTTAATATGTAATATATATGATGTGCTAATTACTTTAGTCACTATTCATTCATTTAATTATTTATTCACTCAACACACTTTTATAGGATTGCTACTACATGCCAGGTTCTCTGAAGAGCACTGGGGCAAGGAGTTGATTCCAGAGGAAGGGAATAATATCCCCATCCCCAGGGAGAGAATAAGACCCCATGATCAGAAGTAGCACGGGATGACTAAGAGTTTGAATGAAGGTCTGTATAAATCAGATGCTAATGAAACTGAGGAGACATGCAGGGACCAAAGTGTGTTGATGGTCGTGGTGATAATAATTTTAGTTTTAATTGTAAGTGACACCATTGGAGTTTTAAAAGTAGGAGTGGAAGAAAATATGTGATAATAAAATCCCATTTGTTCTAAGACAGATCACTAGATACAGCGAAAGAATGGATTCCCGTAAAGATTGCTGGAGAAGAATAACACAGAAAAGATACATAGTCCAAGCAGGAGATGGTGGTATTTTAAAGTATGGGTTTAGAGGGTTGAGTCAAGAAGGAAACTGGATCTAAAGATGGGTGGAGAGATTAATACACACAACACACACACGCACACACACACACACACACACACATACATCATGTGTGATTTAGTAAAAACCAGATGGGAGTAGACCGAAGGGAGGCAAGGATGTGCATAAGTATTCCCAGAACTGGTCCATTCACTGAGATAGAAACCCTAAAATGACCACAGATAGAGGTGAGATAATAAGTTTAGTTGTGGGCAAATTGAGTTTGAAAGAGCAAGTAGTTAATTCAGAATGACGTTAAATTTTTGCAACAATAATAGTAAATAATCTTCAATGTTTTGCCCTGATTTTTCTGAAACATCATCAGTGTGGTAGAAAATTATCAACTCTTACAATTATTCTGACTTTGTTTTTTGTTGAAAGAAATATATATTTAATTATGACTCCTTTCTGGATCCTTTACTTAATGTTGTGTACAATTCAATGAGTTGTTTTTCTTTATAGGAATGTCTAATATACAACTGGTAAGATAAAAATTGTATATTGAAATATCTAATTGGTAAGATAATTAGATACTGGATATTCCTACAAAGAATAATCAGCATATTTTTTTTCTCAAGAAAGAAAAAGACATTGAAATTTTGTGTTTGATTTGTTTAAATAATCATTTAAGCCCAAAATGATAGAGTAATAAAGGAACATCAATCTAGCATTCTAGAATGGAGAATTCTTTTTCTAAAAATTTAAAGTTTTTAGGGTCACCTGGCTGGCTAAGTCGTTTGATTGTCCGACTTTGGCTCAGGTCATGATCTCACAGTTTGTGAATTCAAGCCCCACATTGGGCTCTGTGTTGACAGCTCAGAGCCTGGAGCTTTCTTTGGATTCTGTCTCCCCTTCTCTCTCTCTCTCTATATATATATATATATCTGTATTTCTCTCTCTCGCTCTCTCAGAAATAAATAAACATTATTTTTAAATTTAGAGTTTTTAGGCCTTTTTCTTCCCTTTTAATAGTACAAAATGAGTAAATTTAGAGCCTGCTTAAAGAACAACTTTTAACCAGTTGACCAAATAAGATTTTAAGAATAACACCAAAGAAAATATGTATATTTCCTCATAGACTAGTTTTTTGAAGTTATGTTTATCTGAATTTCTATACATCATATTACAAACTATGGGAATTGAAAATAAATTTTGTTGTGGCTCTATTATATAATAAAATTGAATTTGTAATTTATTAATAAATACACATATGTAAATTTTTGAAAAGAAACATAAGGAAAATGATGATGAATTATTTTCTATACCCATGTGTAATTCAAAATGAAAACATCAAACATGACTATTTTGAAAGATAAAATGTAATACTCCCTAATAGTTTTTGTCTTCCTCATGGGACATGAGGGATAAAGGGCAGGAGCATTTTTGCTGTAGGGATACATGTATGAAGAGGGAAGCAAGCCACCATCCTAATCCCATTAGCCATCTCGTTTTTCCTTTCTTCTGTGTCGTTCCTGTATGGGCAAATTTTTACCTGAGAACTTTAGGAATTTAATTATTATTAAGTGCCCTTACTAAATGTAAAGAATTATACTCCAGATATATTAACACTGTGCAGAGACTTCTGGGACAGATCTCTCTCCTCATAGTGCAAATTTGAATTTTGAAAGAACAATCTTATTTATAAATCTGTCAATTATTTTGTAGACCATATCCTCCTTTTCTAAACATGGTCCTTAGATTGCAATCAAAATATAAGGGTCAAATGCATAGTTTCTCCCTGACTTTAATACACCAGCCTAGTGTCATAAATATGTCTAAAACATGTGGTAATAAGCTCAAAATATGTTTTTCATGAAATACCCCCTGTCCCCAGGGTTTAAAGGAGTTCTAGTGTATTGTGCAAGTTACAAAATGTGACATGAGTGGAGGAATGAAGTGGTCTCCCTACTTCTGTGAAGAACTAGAGTGACGTCAGAATATTAAGCACTTCTGTGAATACAGTATTCACTTTGATCCTTGAAGAGTTTGCAAATCTGGGAACACCTAGATACAATATTGACATGGGCATGGCTGACCCATTGTACTTCCAATCATAGCATTGAGGTGATGCCTTCAAGTGACTTTGAGAGCAGAGGATTAATATGTGGATTATACACAGAGGTCTATACATGTATATAAGACCATATTGCCAAAGGAATATCCAGAAATGATAGGACTACAATTTGAGAAGACATAAGCTTCAGCTATTCTACGAGCAAGCTGAATGACTTTGAGAACATCACTTGCCCTATCTAGGATGTAGTTTCCTCATCTAACTTTTTGGTAGGAGAGTCTCCTAATAAACTAGTTAGTCAAATTGACCTGGACATTGTCCATGTAGAAGGTCCTCATTTACTTCAGATGTTCAAAAAAATTAAATATAACCTCTTCTGTCCATGGTACTGAATAGAATGAGCTAAGTATGTCCTGAAATTTGATTGTGTCAGTACCATAATTATTGAACTCATGACACACACCAGATGATTCATTATCCCCTTGGGATAAACAAAACAATAGCTTTCCAAAGGTACCATATCCTAATTCACAGAACCTAGGAATACATTACATTACATGACAAGGAAAATTAAGATTTCACATAAAATTAAGTTAGCTAATCAGCTAATTTTTAAATAGATTACCCTGGATTATCCAGAGGAACCCATGTAATCATCAGGTTTTTTAAAAGTGGGAAACTGGAGCCATTTAGTTCTGAGTGGGAGAGGAAAGTGAGTATGAACGAAGTAAGAGTGATGTGCTATGAGAAGAGCTTATCTGGCTGTTACTACATTTAAAGATGGAGAAAGGACTGCTAGCCAAGAGCAGTGGACTTCTAGCTTGTAGCTTATAGAAGCTAGGAAATAGAAGCAAATGGATTCTGCTGTAGACCCCAGGAGGAGAGCACATCCCTGTCTACACCTTGATCTTATGCCAGTGAGACCTGTGTCTCACAGAACTGCTATTTCTGTCGTGGTTTGTTACATCAGCCGTAGAAAACTAGCGCATCCCTTAAAGACTTTATAGCATAGTTAGGGGCACAGACAAGAAACCTCATAAAGCTGTCAAAGTGGCATTCACAGAATACAATGGGAAAACAGAATTACTAAGAAAACCTTTCTGGAGTTAGCCTTGTTGAACTGTTTTTCTTAGAGAACAGTTGTAAGTTGAGCCTTGAACAGGAGTGGGATAAGCAGAGGCAGGGATTTGTGACAGAGGGAAGAGAATTGAGCTCAAACAGAGGAAGTAGCAGATGCTGTGGCATGAAGGTGTGAAAGACTTGGATATACTTGGAGGAATCACAGCTTACCTGAAATCGTGTTTACTTCTGTTTTACCACCATATGTCAGTATAGCCAGTTTTCCATTACATGATTTCAGGTTAAACAACCAAAATTTGGCATCATTTCCTAGGATTAGGAAACATAGGACTGTAATTGCAGACTTTGTTTCTTATTCATAATTATAAAATTAAAAGCTTTTAAACTATTATATTGCACAGATTTGGGCCTCTTTGTATCTTTCTGTCATTCCAGGTATTCTAAAAAGAGGAAAAGAGAAACCAGTCTGTGACCTGGCACCCTTACCTAGGTCCTTCCATCTTTCTTCTCTCTGTTCTCCACATTTCAGAGACTCCATCTAAAGTAAAGCACACTGCATTTTTCAGATGTGTAGCTTCTTGAAAATCCATTTGTTTAAGATAGCTTCACAGTTTGTCAGTGCATGACATTTATAAATTTCAGATCAGAGACAATGGCCCTTGTCTGGCATCTGGAAGAGAGATTATGTCCTGGAGCAGAGAGGAGGGGGTGGGGCACCACAGAATAAAAGTACATGTGCATTGTACTGGTATTATTGGTTGGGCAAGTAGACAATGGCCATTATGTTGATTACTACATACTTTTTAAGAAGAGCCCCGATCATCTGGTAATAATAAACTGCTTATGATTAGTCTAATAAAGTACATTTAAAATGTAAATAAAATGCTAACAATGAAGGAAAAGGCTTTGGAAACAGATTAGTATTTCATTCTGAGAATTACTGGATTAATGATTTTTTAAATGTTTGGAATTTTTTTGTAACATTCATTTTTTGAGACACAGAGAGAGAAAGTATGAGCAGGGGAGGGTCAGAGAGGGAGACGCAGAATCCAAAGAAGTCTCCAGGCTCTGACATGTCAGCACAGAGCCTGACGTGGGGCTTGAACCCATGAACCATGAAATCTGACCTGAGCAGAAGTTGACTGCCTAACCAACTGAGCCACCCAGGTGCCCCTGAATTAATGACTTTATATTGGTAAACTGTACTTTATCTCTCTAAGCTTCAGTTTCCTTCCATTACAAATGTTGATCCTGAGTCTCTCAGTACGTAATTTGTGAGGGAGGTTAGCTCTTAGATCCAACACCAAACATTTCCGGTTCTCTGTACAGGCATGTTAGGGGATGCTACTTCTGTGGGTGCTCTGCTCTTTTTGTTTTCTTTAGCGATGTGCAACCATGATATTTGTGATTTAAAAAGTGAAGTCATGAAAATCAATTCTGAAAGAAAAATTTAAGAGCCAGTGTATAATTCACCACATTTCCTTCCATCTGTGGAGTGTGCTATTATCTGCTTCTGCTAACTGCCCTTCTGAGCAGCCTTGATAGTAGAACCATTTGCATGTGGAGAATGAGAAAGAATATATGCTCTTTGTTGTTTTATTTCTTTGTTACCACAGCGGATCTTTGCCTCACTGATCAAATTTGTATTAAATGAAATAAAATAATGCGGCAGAGCCAGCATCATGCTTAATGAATTATATGTGATTAACAAATAATAACAATTATATTATTATGTATTCCACTCATGTGCCAGAGCTCGGACAGAATACCACACGGAATGGGTTAAGGGTAGGGACTTTATCAGTCCATAAGAGGCATACTGATCTGAATGATAAATCAGGAGGCATTAAATACAAATTTTGTCACCATTTTTTGTTTCCCTGGGGCTATTTTTTATTACTAAATTGTTAAAGCAAAGAACAACTGAATAACTATGCGTTTTGCATAAATTTCCTAATAGTTGTTTCTATACCAGCTTTGCCTGACTATGAGTGGAAAGCAAGTTTCAAAATGATTTATTTCTTTATAAAATGAGATAATTCTTATACATTTCAAAAAGAACATTCAACAATACATGATGTAGGCATACTTATATATGTGAATTTTTTTAGGAAGGAAAAATATAAACATAAAGTTCTGGTGAATGATAACATCCGGCCATGAGAGTTCATTGGTGAGCTCATTATTTGGAAATCTTTATCTGCCTGAAGAGGCCTCTGCTTATGCTTAGGAATCTGCTTAAAAACAAAAACTCTCCATTTGGGCTTGTTATCCAAAGTAGTAATGGCCAGTGTTATAAGGCATTTTAAAAGTATAGGGTATAATAAACTGTAGTTTTAGAATTGTAAAGAAGCCTACTTATGTTTCTTTTAAATTTCACTGAAGTTCAAATGTTTGTTTTGGCAGAACTGCTGCCAGAGCAGTTGGAAGACGGCATATATTCACAGGCCTCTTTAAAATTAACTGTTTTAATTACCACAGTTAAAAGAAATACATACATTTTCTTCTTAGTCTCTTTTCCTATAATTTTGCTTTCCTTATCTTCATCCTTTTTAAGGAAGATTTACAGAACCCTGAATTCATACACCAAGAGCACAACTACCACTTAGATGGACAAATAAATAATTCTGTACATTTTCTCATAAAAATGTGTAATTTTGGATAAAATGCAATAAGTCCAGATATTTACATAACCTTCAAGATTTAAAATAAGTAAAATATTCTTCATTTTCTGTATCTATAATCAATGAAAATTTTTGACATTTAATCATTTTTAAATGTTCTTATTTGCTATATTAACAGACCATGTAAGGAACATTCTTAAGGATACAAAACAGTGTAAGGATCTTGTAATGTCCCCTATCAAAGGTTCCTTTCCTTTGAAACGCAGTACTGCTTTTGTCCTTGATAAGAATACTGCAAGACTACACATGGGTGATACAAGTAGGAGGGGCGTAAGGAGCCTCCTGAATTGAGTGTGGACATTTGGCTGTGGACATAAGGAAACTGGAAGTACAGAAGGTATTTGTGAAGCTGAGGAACAGCTCAGATGAGGAGACAGGGATGTGACTGGCATGTGGGCATCTTCAATATAAGGATGCATGGACTCAGGGAGAGTTCTGCCTACCCTCTGTGTCAATTTCCATAAAATCTCTCTATGTGCCTATATGTTTTTTATGACTTAGATTCCATTGTTTATAGATCATAACATCTCTCCACAGTGAGTATATCCATCAGGTTAGAGACATCATTGGTGTATAGACTCTGTGGAGATCACAGAGAGCGGCATTGCCCTCAAGGTGTCCTTATTTGTGTGCTGGTCCATCTCATTGCTTTCCTTCTGCAGACGCCCCCTTCTAACAGGGTCCAGGTGATCTCAGCTACAGCTTGCTCTGTGCTCTCTCCAGCCTCTTCCTTGGATGCAGACATGACCCACCCAGTACGCCACTTCCCTCCTCTGCCTGAGCCAGAGAAACCATGTGGCAGACACCCAAATTTCTTTGCTCTGGGCAACACTGCTCCTTGTTCGTTTATAGATCAAATTTTCCAAACTTCAGGATCCTGGAAATCTCATTACTGAAATGATTAAATCAACTTCTGGAAAGAATCAGAATTTTTTGAGGGAAGAGTTCAAATTCTATGTAAAATGCAATATTCCTTGCCTCTCAGAAAACAATACTCCTAAATGCCAAGACATTCAGGAGAAGGTGCTCAGTGGATTCCTGTCCACTTCTTATGAGGCTCTCTAACCTTTGGGTTGATCCATTCTCCCATGTTCAGGTGACTCTGTTTAAACAAAATATGACCTAACTGCCATGACCAAAAGTCAGGTTTTTCTCTGGTAACTAGAGATTCTCACGGAGTTCTAATTTCATTTGAGCAAGTGAGAATATACCTTCCATTCCCTATTTTTTTATGTCCCCACAGCCTACTCAGTGCCTCCCCCAGTTGACCTATAAACTATGCAAAGTTCCCCCCCAAACTATATTAATATTTTTTCCTAGAAATGTAGACTCCTGATCCTTTTGAGGCAGAACTTATGTCTGATTTTACAGTCTATGGGGTATTTTTTGATTTGGAAGCTTCAGATAAGTGATTTAATAAATCTGTGTCTACTCTTCTTTTGATCCAATCTTAAGGGAAGAACACTTTCTTATAATTTCCCTCAGGATAGAAGATTCAGGAATAAGGAAGGTGGTGCCCCTCATCCTCAAAGCACATTTCAAATATCTTCCCTTCAGTGTAGGGTTGTTGCATGTTTTCCTTTATTTCCTTATAAATTATTGCTATGTAGTTTTTAGAAATATTTAATTAAAGGTAACACAAAAAATATTAGCTAACATTTTATTAGGAACCAAAATATTTCAGGTTCAGCTTGATTAAGAGGTTGGGTTTTTAAGGCGGCTCACATTTTAGCTCATGAGGACCACTGCATGCAGTTAAGGGAAGTAGAGAACAGAGGCTTGGTGTTAGGGGCCAGAGACATAGCATTGTTTATTTCTCACTAAGAATAAAAAACTAATGAGTTGGAATTCCCCCCAGTAATGTTAAACCAAAATAATAATAAAATAACACAGCTCCAATTAGAGAATAACTGGAAGAAATTAGAATTTATGATTTATTAAAAAATAATGATATATTTTTAACTTGCACCTTTAGGGGAGATGAGAAGTAAAAATAATCAGAATTCATGTCAAGTGGATCTATATGTGTGTAAAGAGAAAATATATGTGAATCCTCTAAAAGACCTTCCATTTGGTGTTTTCTCTTTCTCACTTAAAGCCCTGCTTTCAAGGGTTGGTATGACTAGTGCTCTTTCACTGAGATCAGAAATAGCTATTTCCAGTTGTGCACAGCTTGTACCTAATGCCATGACAAATGCAAGAAAACCAGTAACTATTGTATGACAGCTACTAGCAAATGGCTAGCAAAAATGGATATAATTTTATATCCCTTATGGCTTGACCTTCCCCCATTATATAATGGATGTGCCTTTGTAATACTTTAGGATGTTAAAATTGAGCTGCACTGAACGTTGTTTAAGTAACTATTAACTGTATAATTGTTCTGTGATTCGATGTGCAGGCATGTAAGGGATAAAGTACTATAGTGTATTATATTTGTAGTTGTTTTCCCAGAACAAGTAAGATGACCCTGTTTATTCACTCTAGTGATAGTTTCATCACCTTTAAGTCAAAATAAATTATAATACATGACAGAAAACTGAAGAACTATAGTGGAAATTGAAGGAATACAATCGAAAGTAACAAACATACAGTCCACTGAATGTCTTTGTTATTTGAGTGGATGTAAGATTATTTCAGCCTGCTTTTGTCCATTTGTGTGTCTGATGGGTATTCAATCTAACCTCTAAAGTTAAATAATCATCATTGCCACCATGTTCCCTTATTTATTCACTCTCTAGTTAATTGATTAAGCCACATTTTGAGAAGGAACTTGGATCTGCTCTTGCCATCCTGCTCATATATAGATACTAGCTGTCTATATCAATTCTGGGTGTCCTTTTAGTTATTTGGTGTATCAGTGCCTTCCTACATGCCTTGCTATTTTATCAATTAAGACTCCTGTGTTCTTTTATTCTGAGAAGTAAAGCAGTCCCCTGGTTGGCCTCATTGCCTCATCAAACCTGCATGGCTTTGAGTACTCTTTCTGAAAAATAAACACTAAAAAAGTAATTTAAAACTGGTCAAATCTACTACCCCTGCCTTTAAAGTATTCCCCGTTTAAACTCACTTACTCAACTTTTACCTGATTGACATACAGGCCACATGAGAATTGCTCAAACAAAACATGCATTTTTATGCCTCAGTGTCTTTCCTAGAAGTTGCCCAACATCTTATTCATCCATGATAAACCAGCTCAGATGTCTTTCCCCGGAAGTTTTCCTTTGTCTCCATTCCCTGTAGAGTCACTCACTCTCTGTTCCATCTGTCTACTATGCCTTGCAACCAACCTAACATTTAGTACACTGGATAACTCATCTGTTTTTCAAGCTGAACCATCCAAACCTTGAAGGCAAGAGCTAGGTCACATTTATCTTTATATATGGGTATTTTATATGAAGTTCCCTCTACAACCTAGTTTGGTTTTAAGGATTGCTTACTTAACCTGTTGGCTTGGCTTTCAATCCTCTAGTAAAGAATTTTTGCATCCTTTAGAGCTAATAGCTCATGGTTGGAATCATGTGAAATCACTTGCTGTATGTACCTGTCCTCTGTACCTGTCTCTTCAACATGGATTCAGTTCTGGTTACTGCTGTGCGCTCTTAGACATGGCTATTTAGACTGTTTATTTTTCTTGAGCCTTTCAATATTCAGTCTTGACCACATGGCTACAAAATCCATTTTTACTCCCATGTAAAATTCAGGCTGAGTCTCTTCACACTGCTAGATGGATAAATTGCACATCCACACATATACCAATAAAGTTGGGTTGGATATGTTAATATTTGTGTGTTTAAAAATATCTTAATTCCTGAATATTTTACTTAATTCTATAAGCAATGCCATTTTCCCCATTTAAAAATGTATCCCTCTTCCAATATGTAAACAAGAAGAAAAACAAATCATTTAAACTCTGAGTTTATATTTTCACTCATTTCTTTGAGAGAAAACTGCACAGATACCAAATCCCTACTTTCATTTTTTTAGACATGCTTTATGACATTCCAAACATTGGGTACAGATAACAAACAATAATAATTAATAAAAGTTGATTTCAATTGCCTGAAACATTATCTGTGAGGAAAACGGCATAGCAAGTGTTCTCACAAAAATGTGCTGCTGATGTATCACTGAAACACAATAATAAAACAAAAGATTAAGGATTCCCCCTCACATATCTTGTGTTTCAACCTTTTATGTTGGTTGATTTTTTTGCCAGATTTTTGACAGTTTCTTTTCCCTACAAATGACAGTTGATGTTTATAGCATTCTGGACTTTTTATGTTTCCATCCAACTCTTCATTGCTTCTCCTTTTGTGTAGCTATTGTCAGTATGAGAGGGAAAAAAATACTCAAAGACAGAAGCTAACTTCTGTGAAAAAATACTGCTAATAAAACCCCTCAATTTGCCATCATCAAAGAAATTTTGTAGAGTACTAAGGCCTCTAAAGGAGAAATTCATATGTTTAACCAGCAGTATGCTGGGAAGTGGCAAAAAACTGAGCCATCTTGATCTTGTCAATGGAAGGTTCTCTTCACTCTGTTCCAACATGCAGGCCATCAGCTCCCACTGTCCTCTCAGGAAAAACCATGGCATCTGATGGTCCTTGGAAAAAAGGAACAATTGCATCTAATTTCACATAGAGCAATCCTATGTTCTTTATCCCCATTGGAAGCAAGGGACTTACTCCCACATCTGCTGTCCCTGGAGTTGTTTACCCTTGCCGACTGGTTGGTTTGTGAGCCTCTGAGAAAAAGTTATCATATAGTCAATGTGAAACAGCGCTGGAAAGAGATCAAGTAGATTAAAAAAGTAGGACATTTGTTTACTTGAAATCCACCAATGTGGATAAACACTTCCTAAGATTCCTAAGAAAAAGTACTAGGTAAAAATGCAATGATAATAGGACTTAGGAATGAACACAAATTACTGTTTTCCAGAATTTTTACTTGGCTTTTCATATCTAGTAACTGTAATTCTAATTAACACTTTATAAACACCCAAGGCTTATGCAGACTGAGTGATCCAATCTCCTTAGCTGAAGCAGTCATTGTGCATATGAAGGTGAATCTTACTCCAAAGCCCTTGGATTTTCTACTACAAACTACACCAACTTGTTCTCTGCTGGTTCCACTCTCTTGCCTTCCATCCTCTCTCTTTCCTTCCTTTTTTTTTTCCTCCCTTTCCTTCTTTTGTCTTTTAATCTTTGATTTTTCATTTGTGTCTCTTATAATTATTGGTCGTAAACCAAAAAAAAAAAAAAAAAAAAGAAAAAAGAAAAAAGAAAGAAAAACTAGACTCACAGTCCCACAATAAGATTCCTTGTGTATATCATTTTTACCACATCAAATGTAACAAACGCTAGATGATTTTAAAATTCTATTTAAGCTTTCAAATATTATCTCCTTCAGTAACTATTCAATGACAGTTTGGAATCGATTTGAGTTTCATTAGTAAAGGTCAGCAAAGTAAAATATTTATATTTTAGTTAAATGTCCTAATTATGTATTTCTAAATATCATTTTTCTTCATGGAAAATAAGAATCTTTTAGCTTGCAACAGACTCCCTATTTTTAAGATTCTCTTTTGCATTTATAAACACATTCCACATGATTTTAGTTACAGAGTCATAATTTCCCCTGTGCTCATTTCATGTTGTTGGTATTCCTCCTAAAACATCAACTTAAGCAATAGGTATTTTTTTCCAAGATGGTATAAAATAGAGTAAAATAATACAAACACAAATATTTCCCCAAACTTATACATGACATAACTTGGATGAATGAGGCACAATGGGCCTGTGTGGAGTTTCCAGCGCCAAAATCCATGCAGGCTCAAGGGCCAGTGAGCAGCCTGGGACTTGTGTTTCACTGCAGTGGCTGCTGTTTTGTTCAGATGGGTGAGTCTGAAACAGCCCTGTCAGGAAGAAGTCAACACAAATAGAAACCGGTTTGCCTAGAACAGACTAATTGAAAGGCAGGCAGGGAAAGTAAAGTAATTGAACCAAACTGAGTAATTTGGCTGATAAGCCTGGATTTTATTCTGAGAAAACGGGGATCAAGTAGGCCTTCAGTTGAAGCGCTAACCTGAAAAGAAGTGTGACACATGAAGAAAATGCATCAGAGGGAGGTGAGCCAGGTGTGTCAGGCCTTCGGAGACTTAAAATAAAGACACAGCATAAAGACTGCCTCTTCAGCAGGTAGTGCTGGGAGAACTGCACAGCAACATGCAGAAGAATGAAACTAGACCACTTTCTTACACCATACACAAAAATAAACTCAAAATGGCTGAAGGGCCTGAATGTGAGACAGGAAACCATCAAAACCCTTGAGGAGAAAGTAGGAAACAACCTCCTGGACCTCCACCACAGCAATTTCCTACTCGACACATGCCCAAAGGCAAGGAAAATGAAAGCAAAACTGAACCCTTGGGACCACATCAAGATAAAAAGCTTCCGCACTGCAAAGAAAACAATCAAGCAAACCAATAGGCAGCCCACAGAATGGGAAAAGGTATTTGCAAATTTCATATCAGATAAAGAGCTAGTATCCAAAATCTACAAGGAACTCACCAAACTCCACACCCAAAAAACAAATAACCCAGTGAAGAAATGGGCAGAAGACATAAACAGACACTTCTCCAAAGAGGACATCCAGATGACCTACAGGCACATGAAATGATGCTCAACATCACTCATCATCAGGGAAACACAAATCAAAATCACACCAAGATACCACCTCACACCAGTCAGAGTGGCTAAAATGAACAAATCAAGAGACTATAGATGCTCGTGAGGGTGTGGAGAGATGGGCACCCTCCTACACTGTTGGTGGGAATATAAA
>NC_043701.1:118127505-118162119 GCF_006229205.1 Suricata suricatta | reverse complement strand
AGACTATTGAATACTGAAAACAAACTGAGGGTTGAAGGGGAAGGGGGAGGGGGGAAAGAAGTGGTGGTGATGGAGGAGGGAGGGCACTTGTGGGGAAAAGCACTGGGTGTTGTATGGAAACCAATTTGACAATAAACTATTAAAAAAAAGACAGAGCTTGGAGGGAAACCACAGGAAAGACGTTGTGGGAGGCATTGGTGGAGACAGGGATGGAGAGAAGCTTCCAGACTCCAAAAGTATTATAGAGAAAACAGCCACAGACTCAACTTATGGCCTTCCAGTGGGGAAGGAGGAAAGTTACTCAGGTCACACTGAAACTGGCCAGTAAGATTTGGAATCAGGGAAGAAAGATCAGAAGCAATCTTAAAGAATTTAAGTTCAATGCATCAGGTAAGGTAAGTGACAGCAAACTAGACAGAATGTCTTGTGCTCAGGACCTGTGGGAGGTGAAGGTTAGTGTCTTGTTGGTTATAATTGTATCTTTCCAAGTCACAGGCATCAGTAAGTTCTCTCTAGCCCTCAGGTCCCCTGGAGCCACAGGCTGCCCTTCAGAGGTAGAAAAACCGGGACAGAGGGCACCTAAGTGCCTCTGACCTCCCCTCACACCCATGCAGGTGGATATGAGCACACACTCACTGTCCCCAGTAGAAATCAGCACTAGAGGGACTTGATAGCCTCTAGGCATCTTGAAAAACAGGACCTGCTCCCCCCTCTCTGGGGAGGAGGGGATGCTGACAACCAACACTTTGCTCAAGTCCTTTCCCCATGGCAAGATGTGACACCCTGCAAATGTGACACCCTGAGGGCCATTCCTTCCTTCCCCTCTCCTTCCCCGACACTTAGCATGCATGACATTTTCTTTGTGTTTCTTCACCTATTGACTCCTCTGTCTTGTAAAACCGGTTCATCCACCCAAATGGGGGTGCGATTGCTCAGAGAAGGTTGGGATTTGAACACAGATGATGATTGGGTGGAAAGCAAACATGAAGCTGAAGGGCTTGACTCTTGAAAGAAAAAAAAATATTTTCTTTTAGGGTTAAGAAATAAGAAGAAATAGATATGACCTGACACATGCAAAGGAAATAGAAGATATTGGATACCTTCCAATGTCTGGCTCTAGGTAGATGAGAGAATTCAGAAAAATGGATCTCTACAAATCTCATATTTTGTGAACATACTGTTTGCACATCTTGATTTTCTCCTGCAAAGTAATCTTCCCTTACAAAATAATCTTGGAAAGGTGTGTAGATATCAGCATATTTAATACATTGAACCATTTAGCATACACTAAGGGATGCATTTTATTACAAAGCGTAAGGTTTGGAAGGTCACTAGCCAACAGATGTGCATTTACTTGAAGTAATGCATTAATGCAAGTTAAGTGCTTTTGTTACATAAATAATTGCAATCAAACTCAGCTTTTATGAGCGAATCAGATTTGTGGTCAAAGGTTTATTTAAAGTGAAGTACAACTGTATCATTTAAAATAAATAACTTTCTTTACATTTACAGTAAACCATAGGGAACATGTTTAAATCTACTATTTTTATTTTTTTTCGAAGAAAGAGTGAATTTTCTCTATTGAATATTCAGAGATTTGATATGTTTTATTCTTTTAAAATAAAATTTGTAATAGATCTTTTTTTTTCTTTTTCTTTTTTTAAGGAAAGCATGATGGAATGTTTAACAAAGAGGTTTTTAGGAGAGGGACATATTAGAAACATCTTATGGGTAGTATTTCCCTTAGTGTGGCAATGGCATTAGTATGGAATGCCTCTTTTTTGGGAAACAACTCTATTAAAACTACAAGTACCCCTACAAGGTATGTAGGAAACATAAACATATAGATATTCTGTTATGACTGTTGTAGTTACATACTAATAAGAACAATTTTCAACTCAATTTTTCAGTGGCATCTATCAGAAAATGTGGTTTTTCAGCTTTCCCTGGAAAACAGATTATTCTGGTATTCAAAGATTTCCATGTGCTGATACAGACTTCTCACTGAAGGTGATCTGGCATATGTAGTATCTTTGACCTTCACAGAAGAGTAAAAAGAATCACTTTTAGAATGCAACCTACATAATTTGTATTATATGGTCATTTTCCCCAAAACTTTATTTGGACTCAGTTTTATTTATAGACTAGAAATAACAGAAGTGTTTTGTCATCTAATATCTACCAACTAGAATAAATTCATTATATTGGATCTTTCCCATATGACATGTGATCATAAATTATTAAATGGGTATTTTATCATAGTTTTTCTGGATAACTTTTCTACTACCCTATAATTATATCATAGGTTCACAGCATAATTCTCTCCACAGTTTTTCCAAATCTATGCATATGGAGAATGATTTCCTGGAGCAGTGGTCTGTAAAGACCAGGGAGTAAATAATTGAGGTTTTGTGGGCCAGATGGTCTCCTTGAAGTTTCTTCCCTCTAGAAGCCTAGAATCTATCCACAGATGTAGAGATGGAAAGACTGTGAACATCAAAAGTAGAATTTTATGTAATTTTCACATGCCAAGAAATACTATCCTTCCTTTGATTTTCTCCCCAACAGTTTAAAAAAGTAAAAACAGGGGCACCTGGGTGACTTCGTCTGTGAAGCACCCCACTCTTGACTTCGCCTCAGGTCATGATTTCATGGTTTGTGGATTGGAGCCCCAAGTCAGGCTCTGTGCTACAGTGTGGAGCCCACTTGGGATTCTCTCTCTCCCTCTCTCTCCCCTTCTTCTCTGTGTGTGTTTTCTCTCTCTCTCTCTCTCTCTCTCTCTCTCTCTCTCTCTCAAAAATAAATAAAATAAGTAAGCTTAAAAAATGTAAAGCCCATTCTTATATTATTGGTCATGCAAAACCAGACAGTGGGCTAGATTCATCCAGGAGGCTGCAGTCTGCCCAGTCCTGTCCTCGATCACACAGTCAGCAAACCTTGCTCCTAGAAGCCCAGTCACAGCTTTAGAAGCATGCACATTTAGAACTAGAGTGGAGGACAGGTGTGAAACAGAGGAATATTGTAAACTTGGTCCACACAGCAAGGGCTCCAAGGAGAGAGTAGTTGTGACCATCTAGAAAATTAATGGTGGTAATCTGCTTAACAAGGGCATATAATGGTAATGGCACACGCTAGACACTTCCTTTGATGTCACTTCTGCAGAGGAGGATCCTGATGTACTTATATTGTGCTTGTTTAGGGTCCCATTGGTGGGAGCCAATACCTCTGCTCAGTGTCCCATTGCCATCCATTCACCTCCCAGCACTTCCTTAAACATGAACCATGATTACACACGATAGTCTGCTCTGTGGTCTCATACATGCAAATCTACGGCCGAAAGTGTGCTTCTAAGCAATTTTACCATATGCAGTAATTATGTTAAATTTTTCAACCTTCAAGACTTATCTCACTCAATGCCATTGTGAGACCATCCCTGTTTCTCTCTCACTTCCGTTCTGATCCCAGTCAATGAATCACCAACTCTCTTTTCCTTAAATTATTTAAAAGATTTTTGTTCTTATTAACAGATGTTAATTAGCAGGCTGCCTTGCAGGAGAGTTGAGGACTTCTTATTAGAAATCTTTTGAAAGCTATAGATTCTGGAGAGGCATAGGCTGTCTTGGG
Organism: Suricata suricatta; assembly: GCF_006229205.1. Lineage (NCBI taxonomy): Eukaryota > Metazoa > Chordata > Mammalia > Carnivora > Herpestidae > Suricata > Suricata suricatta. Next base: position 118,158,495 of record NC_043701.1, on the reverse strand, counting down.
ATTCTCATTAGTTTCTCCAGGAGAAGGTTTTGTTTTTAATTGTTGTCACTTGACCATTTTTTTTTCTTAACTGAATTAAAACTATAAGATGAAATGTGAAAAATATCCAGGCTCTTACCTATTATCAGATTTATGTTCAGCTTTCTTTTCTATATCTGAAGAGAACATTTCATTAAAAATAGCAATAATTATCTCTCCTTAAAAATTTCACATGAAATGTTTCTTTCTCTTTATTCTTAATGTTTTTTTTTATTATTTTTGAGAGAGACAGAGACAGAGCTTGAGTGGTGGAGGGACAGAGAGAGAAGGAGACACAGAATCTGAAGAAGCTCCAGGCTCTGAGCTGTCAGCACAGAGTCCAGTGTGAAGCTTGAACCCATGAGCCATGAGATCATAACCTGAGCCAAAGTCAGATGCCTAACTGACTGAGCCGCCCACGTGCCTGGAAATGTTTCTTTTTAATGAACATTTCCATTTGATGCTTTGGTATCTTCCTGGAGTACCCTTTTATTTACAGATATTTTTTTAATAGTTTATTGTCAAATTGGTTTCCATATAACACCCAGTGCTCTTCCCCACAAGTGCCCTCCATTACCACCACCTCTTTTTCCCCTCCACCTCTCCCTTCAAGCCTTGGTTCATTTTCAGTATTCAATAGTCTCTCAAGTTTTGCGTCCCTCTCTCTCCCCATCTCTCTTTCCCTCTTCCCCTCCCCCTGGTCCTCCATTAGGTTTCTCCTATTCTCCTGTTAGATCTATGAGTGCAAACATATGGTATCTGTCCTTCTCTGCCTGACATTTCGCTTAGCATGACACCCTCAAGGTCCATTCACTTTCCTACAAATGGCCAGATTTCATTCTTTCTCATTGCCATGTAGTACTCCATTGTGTATATATGCCACAGCTTCTTGATCCATTCATCAGGTGATGGACATTTAGGCTCTTTCCATGTTTTGGCTATTGTTGACAGTGCTGCTATGAACATTGGGGTACATGTGCCCCTATGCATCAGCACTTCTGTTTCCCTTGGGTAAATCCCTAGCAGTGCTATTGCTGGGTCATAGGGGAGTTCTACGGATAGTTTATTGAGGAACTTCCACACTGTTTTCCAGAGCAGCTGCAGCAGTTTACATTCCCACCATTTTTCATATAGAGTAACTATTGATACCCCCATGTAAAGCTACCTCTATGTATCTTCATGTACAGTTCTTTATAGTGAAGTTACTTTGCTGTCAAAATCTAGGTCTCTTGAATTTTTTTAAACACATGCTTTGGGGGTGCCTGGTGCCTCAGTCCGTTGAGAATCTGACTTCAGCTCAGGTCATGCTCTCACTGTTCATGGGTTCAAGCCCTGCATTAGGATCTTTTCTGTGAGCATAGAGGCTGGTTGTGATCCTCTGTCCCCCTTTCTCTACCCCTCCCCTGTTCACTCTCTCTCTTTCTCTCAATAATAAACAAATAAAAATAAAAGACATGCTTTTATAATGATATTTCAGCATCACCCCTTTTTTCCCAAATTTTCACTGAAATTCCAGTTAGTTAACATATATGATAATATTTGTTTCAGAAGTAGAATTCAGTGATTCACCACCAACAATTGCCTCCTTAATGCCCATCAACCATCTAACCCATACCTCCACCCACTTCCCCCATCAACCCTCAGTTTGTTCTCTATCTTTAAGACTCTCTTATGATTTGCTTCCCTCTCTTTTTTTCCCCTTTCCGTATGTTCACCTGTTTATTTCCTACCTTCCACATCTGGGTGAAATCATAGGGTATTTGTTTTCCTCTAACTGACTTATTTCACTTAGCATAATACGTTTATTTTAACTGTAGAAATAGGTCCCATGTAGCAACTTTCACACAGCCTGCATCTGGACACATACACACACATGCACAAGTGGATGACATGTGTTACTAGAATACATATGTGCTCATATACAGAGGTAGCAAATGAAATACCACTAAACGGTAATCATCCTAGTAATAGTTCTGCATTTGTTGAGTTTATTTGGGCCAGACATTATGTCAGCACCCCACTTGAATTTTTTATTTGGTGTTCCCACAAGTCTTGTTGCTACAAACTTCATAAACATTGCTTAATTCTTCATTGTTACTTGGAATGAGTTTATCTGAAATATTTCCTTGTGTATGCCTCACAATATACATCCTAGAATGAGGCTGGCTGGCTGGTCATGCATGCGTATTGGAACATAGGAATTGCACCAAATGAGGAAAAAGCTGAAATTAATTGAGATGTTGTTATAGCTTGGGTTATCACTTTAAGAAGAATATTTATGTTCATGGACACAGCCAAACAGATGCTCATGCTGTTATATTGATAAATACATTTCAACCTCATGTTGAAATACTCTTGTCTTGTGTTCATATAACTAGCCAATAGCAGAACTAGAGATATCAAAATATATGTTACCTCTTTTCCTATCATGCTAAAACAATAGGAATTTAGAACATACCAATACTGGGAAAATGTTCAGATTGTAGATGAACTTCTTAACTGTTGAGTCTCTCTTGAAAACTAAAAATGAGATCTGGACTGGAAGTTCACACTTTAGATGCTTATTCAGATGACCTGTAGCCCCTTCTAGCTCCTCATCCTCTTCTTTCTCTTGATATGTTTTTAAATTCTATTTTTACTTTATTCCTATTGTATTTTTATTTATATTTCTATTGTTGAAGTATAGCTGATATACAATGTTCTATTAGTTTCAGGTACACAATGTGATAAGTGTAGCTACCACCTGTCAGCATACAGTTAATATTATTGACTACATTCCCTCTGCTGTGCTTTATTATCCCATGTCTTACTTACCTCATAATAGAATCTTCTACCTCTGAGTCCCCTTCACCTATTTCAACCATCTACTACCCACTTGCCTTTGGCAACGACCAGTTCTCTGTATTTTTGAGCCTGTTTCTGTTTTGTTTGTTCAATTGTTTTGATGTTTAGATCCACATATAAGTGGAGTCGTATGATACTTGTGTTTGACTTCTTTGATTTACCATAATACCTTCTAGATCTATCCATATAATTGCAAATGGCAAGATCTTGTTCTTTTTGATGACCAAATAATAATTCACTATACATATGTGCAACACATATTCTTACCTATTAATCTACCAAGGGACACGGGTAATTTCCATATTTTGGCTATTATAAGTAATGCTGGAATAAAATAGGGGTACATATATATTTTCAAATTAGCATTTTCAGTTTCCTTAAGTAAATACTTAGTAGTGGAATCACTACATTATATGATATGTATAATTTTTAAATTTTGTTTTGAGGAATTCCCATACTGTTTTCCACTGTAGCTACATCAGTTGGCATTCCCATCATCAGTGCACATGGCTTTCTTTTTCTCCACATCTTCACCAACAGAATGATTTAGCCATTCTGATAGGTGTGAGGTGGTATCTCCTTGTGGTTTTGATTTTCATTTCCATGATGATAAGTGGTGTTGAGCATATTTTCCTGTGTTGGCCATCTGGATGTCTTCCTTGGAGTAATGTTTATTCATGTCTTCTGCCCATTTTTTTTTTAGTTTTCTTTTTTCTTTTTTCATCCACACAATGTTTTTATTTTTATTCAGCTATAAGCAAACAGCAGAGTTAACACAATATTCAGCAACCCCAGATCGGCTTTTCGTACACAGACGAAGAGTGACCAATTCAGCAGGTAGACGCAGGGATTTCTGACAAAGTCACTCTGCCCTGCAGCTCACCTAGATGGCAGGGCCTTAACTGCAAAGCGACACTCCCTAATGTCTTCTGCCCATTTTAAATCAGATTATTTGTATTTTTTTATGTTGAGTTGTGTTATTTATATATTTTGGCTATTAGCCCTTCTTGGATATATCATTTGCAAGTATATTCTCCCATTAAGTAAGTCTATTTCCCATTGCATATTCTTACCTCCTTTGTCATAGATTAATTGACCAAAAAGTATGGATTTATTTCTGGACTCTCTGTTCTGTTCAGTTGATTTTTGGACCTTTTTTTGTGCCAGGACCACATAGTTTTGGCTACGACAGCTTTGTAGTATATCTTGAAATCTGGTATTGTGATACCTCCAGTTTGTTCTTCTTTCTCAAGATTGCTTTGGTTTTTTGAGGTCTCTTTGGTTCCTTTCAAATTTTAGGATTATTTGCTCTGGCTCTGTGAAAAATGCCATAATTTCCCCTGCTATTCTATTCTTTGATTTCTTTTCATATTAATTTTGTTTCATTATGAATACGAATGGCAAGTTACATTGTATACCTCATTGCATATCAGTGATATAGATTTATAATCTCTCATTTTGTCACTTAGATTAAGTCCAGGTACCATATCACAAAGATTTAGCTATATGGACCTATGATGTTATCATTTTCCACATGTTTAGTAAAGTGTAGTTTCTCTTCATCTTATATTAATATTTATTTCTAAGTAAGGCTGTTTCTAAAACACAAATTTACTGTTGTTCAGTGGCAGGCCATGTAATTAAGAAATTGCTAAATATGTCATCTTGAGGATCTAAAATTTAATCCAGGAATTCTTCAGTGGCTACGGTGACACTAGAAATAATCTTATTAATAGTCTCAGACCATTAATGGATTTGAACAAATACCCCTGCTTTAAAAGTTGCAATGAAATTGAATTTGCACAATGATTACCAGCTAGGTTTTCTTATTATGCTGAAGGTAAACAAACTATAGGTCTAGAAATGCCATTTTACAAAAAATGATATAGTTTTAAATTACCAATTTTAGTAATAAAAACGGACATCCAAGAGACGTTAGAAGTAAGACTTAAGACTGTAATGCAATAGAAAATAGGCTTCATGCATCCGGGCACACCTTGAGATCATGCAGTTAAACTTGGAACAAGTATAGATCTCTCGGGTCCCGTCCCTGTAGGTTCTCATAAGTCTGACTGGGGCTCAGAGTCTGTAATTAAACAAGTGTCCTTGGTGGCCAGTCTGTGAATCAGTGTTTGAGAAGCTGTGAATCCAAGGATACAATTCCAAACAATTGCTTTTATTAAAATTAGTAGTACGTATTTAAAAATCTAGGTTTCTGTGTCCAATCAAAAGTATTCAATTTTGTAAGTCTGCAGTGGTGTCCATGAACATGTATTTTAACAAAAACAGGTGACTCCAGTATTCAGAATCCATACTCCCACTCTTGGAATGCCTTTATTCCAATAATCCCAAACATATTAAACATGTTAAATTTTAAGACCTCCCCAAGATGGAGTTCCTATGATTTCCCTCATTTGAAGGTCTGCCATCAATTCAGGAATATTTTCTTTATTATTGACCTGACTTGAAGAGAAAATTTAAGGACAGTTGCTCTTCCTTAGTCTTCTTTCTGTCCTTTCACACTCTCTGCAGTTTCCAGTGATCTTTTTTTTTAAATCATAATTCTTTCTCCCTTTTCTTAATGTTTACTTAATTTTGAGAGACAAAGCATGAACTGGGGAGGGGCAGAGAGACAGAGATTCAGAAGCAGGCTCCAGGCTCTGAGCTGTCAGCACAGAGCCCAGTGCAGGGTTTGAACCCATGAACCATACAATCATGACCTGAGCAGAAGTAAGACGCTTAACCGGCTGAGCCATGTATGTGCCCCTTGTGATTCTCTTTTGTATTATAATTTTTTAAATTTAGGGTCAAATACTGGAAGCCTGGAAGTTGATTTCACCCACAGAAATAGTTTCAGGATTTCAAAAAAAAATTATGTTTTTAAATGTTTTGCCTATTCAGGGTTTGCATTTAAATGGAACCAGCATTAAAGCCTCTGTGTGTGCATATGTACACACACACACACACACACACACACACACACACACACACAGATTCTGGATTTATGGCCTCCCTTTACAACTCTGAGATACTTTGTTAATGCTGAGCCTGCAGTTGTATATGGCAATAATTTCTGAGTGGAAGCCACCTGCTTTAAGCACAGAGTGATAACTGCAGTTTACCAGGATCGTTACCACTACTCCTTGTAATTTCCCTGACACTCAGACCACATATCCATGGCCATTTCTCACTGGAAATATTTTTTATTATTATTTTTGAGAAGCATCTTTCTGCATTCACATTTCTATAAAAAGTCACGGATGATAAAATTGGACAGAAAAGGCTCCGTATTTCAAGGATATGTGAGGGAGATCGTTTTTTTATGAAAGTAACAATATTTTATGTGTTTATTTTATAAACCTGAAATGCTTCACTCATTTTGTTACCTGCCAGCCCCTGAGTTTGCAAGTTTTGGTCTCTGTGTTTTCTCTCTTGCCTGTATGCAGGGCTGTGATATTTTTTATGCATATGGAGGTCATGTCGTAACTGCCTGTATGTACTAAGCACTGGGCTGCTAGTACCTGGCTTAGAAGAGATGCACATATGTTTCATTCATTAATGCCATGTTTCTTAAAACTTTCTATTAGCATTATAGATTGTGTATGTCCAATTATTTTATTATTTGTGTGACTTTATGTCCCAATCTGTTGGCTTGTCTTTTATTTTATTTTTTAATAGTTTATTTTCAAATTGTTTTCCACATAACACCCAGTGTTTCTCCCCACAAGTGCCCCCCACCATGACCATCATTCTGTTCCCTCCCTCCCCCTCCCCCTCCAACTCCCCCTCCCCCTTCAGTCCATGGATCCTTTTCAGTATTCAATAGTCTCTCATGATTTGTGTCCCTCACTCTCCCCAGCTCTTTCCCTCTTCCTCTCCCTATGGTCCTGTTAGGTTTGTCCTGTTAGACCTATGAGTGCAAACATATGGTATCTGTCCTTCTCTGCCTGACTTATTTCACTTGAAATAAGTCAGCTTGTCTTTTAAATGTTCTATCTTCTAGTCCTTGCCCCATCCCATAATCCCCACATACTTCTTGTTACTTCAAGGAACACATATTAAAAAGTCTGTCTGGCATACCCCAAGGTATCAAGTACAGAATTATCATTTGGCCGCCATCAAAAATCACCCACCTCCCATTTTCTACTTTCTGTTCTCAATTGATACCACCTTACCACTTACCTAGTATTCTTCTCACCTAATTCGTGTTATCTAATCACTCACCTAATGTCTGCTTACTGTTTATGTAACAGCCCCCTTCATGTGTGCTTTCATCTGGACCTTTAGGAGGCATGGTGAATACCTAGCGATTGTGGTGTGAATGCATAAATAAATACATGCCCAGCACCCCATAAAATCGCAAACACATTGAAATCTGAGGCCGAGTGAGTAGTAGCAGAAACAGTCACCATTTGCTGAGTACCTATCATATGTTCAGCACTAGACGAAGACATTTCTTTCTTCTTCTTCCTCCCTCATCCCTCCTTCCCTCCTTCCCTCCTTCCTTCCTTCTTCCAAGAGAGGAGAAAGAGCGCGCGCCCAGGAGCAGGGGAGGGACAGACAGAGAATCTGAAATTGACTCCAGGCTCTCAGGTCTCAGCACAGAGCACAACATGGGGCTCAGACGCACACCGGTTGAGATCATGACCTGAGCCGAAATCAGGCACCCAACCGACCAAGCCGCCCAGGTGTCCCAAGGAAGATACTTCTGCACAACTTCTCAGTCCTCACCGCGGCTCTTCACCATGATTATTGCTTCTTCGCTGAGCGGTAGATGCAGGTTCTGGATTGGGTGGGAGCAGCCAGTGGTGGGAATGGAATGGAGACTCTGACCCAAAACCTGTGCCCTGCCCGGCGCTGTGCAGGGAGACCTGGGCTCGGTGGCAGCCTCAGGGATGGGTGTGCAGGAAGTCAGGAAAGCACAGTTGAGGAATGAGGAGGGCACCCTGGCAGGACATTGATTTCGGTGCCCGAACACTTCCTCACTGCTTATTTTGTTTAAAGCTTTAGTATTTGGGTCCAGTAGGGCAAGCCAAATTGTTGTATAAAATCATCCTGTTGTGATTATGTTAATCATGAAAACTAAATGGTTTAAAATTTCCAAAAAGATACAGTTCTGACTTTTGAAACCCTTACAGTTGCATTTAAATTCCTCCAAAGGGCTGGGTGCCTCAGTGGCTCAGTCAGTTAAGCATCTGACTTCTGCTCAGGTCATGATCCCATGATTCACGGGTTTGAACTCAGAGCCCGGAGCCTGCATCGTTGGATTCTGTGCCTCCCTCTCCTACCCCTCCCCCAATCACCCAATCACACTCTGTCTCAAAAATAAATAAACATTATTTTTTAAAATTCCTTCGAAAAACAATATTGCCTTAATTCAAACCCCTTAGAGATGAATAAAACTTTCAACATTTCCAACAGTTTCTATATTTGTTTAAAATAAATTAAAAAAAATAAAAGTAACCCAGGGGTTCCCTGGGTGGCTCAGTTGGTTAAGCATCCGACTTCAGCTCAGGTCATGATCTCAGGGTTTGTGGGTTCAAGCCCTGCGTCAGACTCTGTGCTGACAGCTCAGAAGCTGGAGCCTGCTTTGGATCCTGTGTTTCCCTCTCTCTCTGACCCTCACCTGCTCACACTCTGTTTCTCTCTCCTTCAAAAATAAACATTAAAAAATTAAAAATAGCATAGATTTGGTACTGGAAGGAAGTTGAGAAATACTTGAATCATCCAACAGCTGTTAAAACTCAGGCTCTCTTCTGACCTCACAGCCCCTCCAGGCTAGAATGTCTCGGTACTTTCACTGTTACACAGGTATTCATTCAAGAGCCATTTCTCGTTATACTACCATTTAGTTATCATATATGTGCAAGTGTAATATGTGTATATGTGTGTATGTTGCTTATTAATTACCTTGATAATGGTTTTTTATCCCTTTTTCTTTATATGTCAGTAAAGTAGTTATCTTTCTTAAGAAATAGTCCTCTTTACTGAGAAAAAAATACATAACCTGACAACCCTGGTGAAAAGTTGGTGGGAAATAATTTTGAAGTTGAATGTGGTTTTAGATCTCCTAAACTTCCCCTATTGTAGACCTACTCTATGCAATAGTCATGGAAGGTCCCCCAAGGCAGGGGAGCTCACAAGCTCACTAATCTATATTGCTTATTTGGTGGTTTTTTTTTTTTTTTTTTTGCAGGATAGTTTCCAATAATTAGTCAATCCATTTCCTCTTCTGTCTTTTTGGTACATGATTAGAATAAAAGTCCTGTTGATTTCCTATTTTTAATCCTAGTTAAACTCTATTAATCTGCTGAAATGTTAAAATGGTCACAAATGTGCTTAATCAGATGTCTTCCAGGATTATTCCAGGAAGTATGATGCCCTCCAACTCTTGGCAATAGTATTCCACATTTCTCCCAGTCTCAGCTACTGTGTGTGTGTGTGTGTGTGTGTGTGTGTGTGTGTGTGTGCCTGTATGTACATGTGTGTGAGACAGCGACAGAGGCACAAGTAGTGACAGAGACAGAGAGAGAGAGAAAGAGAGAGGGGGAACGAGGGAGGAAAGGAGCCTAGAGATTTATATTCCATCTGAAACTGTGATGCCACATACTTTCCTGTTACACCACAGAGTGAATCACATGTGCAGTGAAATCATCATTCTCCCACAGACACAGACTCTCCAGAACAGTCTTTACCTCACCTTGTCCAAGCTCCACACACATTTTAAACTTTGCCTTGAAGGTGGTAGCATTCCTTCTTCTTCTTGAAGTGAGTGTGCTTTAGGTACACAGCAATGCCGTGTTTACCAAAACAAGCAATACAAAATATAAATATTGTTTCTAGACCTAAATCAGTATTTTATCAATCATCTCTATTTCTTTAGTTTCTCAAATGTTAGGACTGCTTTAAATTAAAATGTAACAGTATGCTGTGCCTCTTACATGTTTAAAGTATAATTAAATGAAAATAAACACTTTTTTTTCTATCAGTATTTGTCATGCAACCAAGAAACATATGAGTAGCTAAAAAAGATTTAAATAGATTTACTTGATTTTTAAGTACCTGCTCCTATTTTAAAGGAAGCAGAGAAAAGCAAGAAAATTAATATTATATCTAGGTGACTTTTTGAATAGCTAAGTGCAGTTAAATTCTTCACACAGAAATCTAGTAATTTTGCACTGAATTAGTGTTCTAGGTAAATAATGAATAACTATATCTTCCTCATTGACATATTTAATTTATTTGTATGGCCAGCTTTCTTCTAGGTATTAGGGATAGGGCAGTGAATCACATAAAATCTCCTTCCCCTTTCTGGCGTACAAAGAGCAGGAGGTTCATTGATGATTATCTGATGTTAGTCCACTCACTCATTCTCTTTCTTCTGAGGACCAGAAAATCAATGTTAAAAAGAAATATTAAAAACAGAAATATTAAGATGGTCATTACTAAATAAATCCAGTAGTAATAAGAAACTTGCTTGGAACTCAGCTGAATGCATTCAAATTAGTTTTTCTGCTGTATAAACTAATACTTCATATCCCATATCAGTATAACTTTTGCCCAACTGTTGGGTCACACAACACATAGTGTGTGTATTTCCAGAATTAGTTGTGTTCACCTCATAAAAGTTAGTCAGAGGGAAAACTTTTCTCTCATCTTTTAGAAAAGCAGAAAAAAGAACCATAAATCATACAGTTTACTTTTTGTTTTCCAAATTTTTAAATTATGGCTTTCTCTCCAAGTTGCCTTTTTAAAATTTTTTTTAATGTTTTATTTATTTTTGATACAGAGAGAGACAGAGCATGAGAGGGGGAGGGGCAGAGAGAGAAGGAGACACAGAACCAGAAGCAGGCTCCAGGCTCTGAGCTAGCTGTCAGCACAGAGCCTGACGTGGGGCTCGAACCCACGAACGTGAGGTCTGACCTGAGCCGAAGCCAGAGGCTTAACCAACTGAGCCACCCAGGTGCCCCTAAGTTGCTCTTTTTACTTCATAAGGTGTATCTGTAAGAAAGTATAATTTGTTCTCCCAACCTAACTTGATCTAAAATTACTCTAGGTAAATAAAAATTCATCATTTACTTGATGGAAGAACAATTCTTAGAAGTTTAACAACACAGGGGCACCTGGGAGTTTCAGTCAGCTCAGTGTCCGACTCTTTATTTTGACTCAGGTCATGATATCAGGGTTAATGAATCAAGCCCTGTGTCAGATAGATTGCCTCTGTTTCTCTCTGTCTCTCTCTCTGTTTGTCTCTCTCTCTCTGTATATATATGTGTGTGTGTGTGTGTATGTGTGTGTGTGTGTATGTGTATTTTTTGTTTGTTTTGAGAGAGAGAGGGTGCACACAAGTGGGGAAGGGCAGAGAGAGAGAATCCCAAGCAAGCTCCACACTCAGTGCAGGGCCCGACATAGGGCTCAAACTCAAGACCAGGAGACCATGACCCTAGCTGACGTCAAAAGTCAGATGCTCAACTGACTGAGCCACCCAGGCATCCCAGTAAATATGTTTAATAGGACTTTGGAAATCTGTCTCATATTTCATTATACACAAAAGACCCTCACAAAAAAAGGCATTTTTGCTTAGTTCCAGGATACCTAATTTAATTACATTAGTTCATTTTATTTCATTTTTTGCCTCTTCTATTTTGGAGATCACTTAATTCTTCATACTGTTCCAAACCACTAGAACTAATGTAAAAAAAAAAAACAACCTGTTTTTGTGTTTGTTTTTGTGGTTGTTTAAATGCTTTGAAGAGTAGAATACTGTAGAAGAGGGACAGCGAAGAAAGGGAGTATCAATTGGTCATATAATTTATTCTTTTGTCATTTTTCTTATTTTTCTCTTCCTATTTGAGAGAGTTCAAAGTCCAAAGAGAGTAGGTATATGGCTAAACTAGGGAGACCAGTGTCACATATCAAATGTCAAATGTCAGTCAGGTGCCCATTTACTAGGCTACTCACCCATATGGTTCCAGTGTGGTTGGGACTTTCCTCGGATGCTTGGCTACCATACAGAGTCATTAAAACTTGACTCAGTTGCCCTCTTACCCTAGTCCTTTGATCCCAGATGCCTGGCTGCCTTCTGTGTCCTGTCACTGTGCAAACAGACCCTTGAACACTCTCCCCTGGACGTGTCCTTCCTGGTGGCTGTGAGCCCAGCCTGCAGACTCAACTGTTGGCAGTACTCTTTGAGCAAAACAATGCTTCCAAGGCAGGAATAAGCCTAAATATCTAATGGGAATTTTTCTTGTAAAGAAGACTTTAAAAGTACATGCTAACAGACTCTAAAGGCATCAGAGGAGGTCTCCTGAGGACTAGTGCGTGGTTACTATTGCGCTCACCCTCATTTCCTCCACTTTAGATATCTGGAAGTTAGAAAAAAACATAAAAACATCAACATTCCTGGAATAGAATATCATCATGTTCTTGCTGATGTTTGCAAAGGGACCCTGTAGTGTCTAAACACACACAGAAAATGGCACAGAGAATTACAAACATTCACAATGGGATTGCAAATACTCAAAATAAAATTTTCAGTGCCTCAGCAGAAATAAACAATATGATGCTGTCTCTGATTTCTTTTTTCTAAAGTTTATTTATTATGAGAGAGAGAGAGAGAGAGAGAGAGAGAGAGAGCGAGCACGTGCTCAAATGAGAGAGCACACAAAAGGGCAGGGGTAGAAAGAGAGAATCCCAAGAAGGCTACACATTGTCAGCACAGAGCCTGATGCAGGACTTGACCCCATTAACTGTGAGATCACAACCTAAGCCAAGATCAACAGTTGGATGCTTAACTGAGCCACCTAGGTGCCCCTTTTTCCTTTTGGTTTTTCTGTGTTGTACTTCACATTGGTTGCCTATACCTTTTATCAGTGATTATCACATTTGGATATTTTGGCAAAATTATACATACAAAGATCTACAGAAGCCATACACTTGTTGCATCCTGGGGCAGAACTGCTATTTAAAGGAGCAAACAGTAGAGACAAGAAATAGAAACAAAATGAAACAGAACAAAAAGAAAAACAAAGAGACATAAGGTTATGTCCTTTACATGTACCTCTCATGTAATACAACATCTTGTCTGAGAAGATACCTTTCTGTTTCTTTGTCATTGACAATCCAGCTCTCCTTCCCAAAGCCTCCCTCAGGTCCTAAGCCTTAGTGTCTCTCCTTCAGTTACTCCCTTCTTCTTATTATCATCCTTATTTAATTTTTTTAATGTTTACTTTTTTGGGGTAAAGGGGCAGAGTGGAAGGAAGAGAGAGGATCAGAAGCAGGCTCCACACTCTCAGCATGGAGCTTTATGTGGGTCTCAAACTCACAAACTGTGCAATCATCAGTCAGGTGCTCAACCAATTGAACCACCCAGGTGCCCTTGATCATTATTCTTATGATGAAAGTCCCAGAAGAACCTGTGTAATGAAACATGACTCTAGTCAGAGAGCAAAGCAACAGAAAGCCTGAGTAGACTAAGTGGGTATATTTTACTGACACAGAGTGAGTAAAGCCTAGGGTGGGGGTTCAGGGATGGCTCTTCGCCACAGGGGCTAAACCGAGGGTTGGACCAATATAGTTAACAGTATACACTTTAGAATCAACACAGACCTGGGTCTGAATCATGCTGTGCCAGATACTAGCTTTATGATCTTGCAAAAGTTAGTTAGGTTTTTCAATTTAGTTTTCTTTAAATTGTAAAATGGCTGAAATGTATCTTATGTCATGAGGTTAGGATATGGGTAGGAGATGATGTCAGTAAAATGTTCACACAGTGCCTTGTACTAAACAGTGTAAGAAAATATTTTTAAGATGTCAGGTGTTTTAAAAAACAAGTCCACGAAGTAAAATCATAGGATAAACACAAAGCTAATAGTTTTGAAGGCCTAAGAGCTAATCCATAGCTTTGCTAAAGAGATTCTTTGAGAGAATCAGAATCTGCCCTAAGAGCCCCTTATCTTCAGGGCTGTGCTCTGACCAAACTGTACACATTCCCCAGAAGGTTCAGGAGTGGCCAGTGGCCATGAAGGTTATGGTCATTGCAAAACTGATGAAATAACATAAGCATAAAGGCAATAGCTAATAATGCCCTATAGTGATTTTACCCAGCACAGTCTCAGGATCGCAGATGGAACTATCAAGGAAAGTAAAGGAAAATAAATTTTTTAAACAATATTTAAAATGTTTAGGGGCATCTACGTGGCTCAGTCGGTTAAGCTCTGTTTCTGTCTCAATAATAAATAAACAAATTTTTTAATTAAAAAATGTTTATTGTTTTTATTTATTTTTGAGAGAGAAGTAGAGACAGAGCACAAGCAGGGGAAGGGCAGAGAGAGAGGGAGACACAGAATATGAAGCAGACTCCAGGCTCTGCTGAGCCTGATGTGAGGCTTTATCTCACGAACTGTGAGATCATGGCCTGAGCCAAAGTTGACACTCAACCGACTGACCCATCCAGGTACCTCTCAAACAATATGTAAAGAAATTATTTTAATGTCATAAGTATATGAAAATAATAGAACTATGTAAGAGGTATTAAACCAAATTTAGTTATCTAATTCATTTTAAATAGCTCTGTCTTTACACACTTATTCTCTAGGGAGCAAATGCAGTTATTTACTTTCTATAAATATTTAGTATTCTTCAAAGTGTCTTTCTGACAAAAATGTTAAAGTAATCAGGGTGGGGGAGGTAGTTAAGAAAGCAAATTGCTTTATCCCCACGCATATAACTATGTGATTTATATAATAAGCACAACCACAGTAGCAGTATATTTTCTAGATGTTAATAGCCTGAAATGTCTTTTAGTGGTGGCATTAATCAGTCAAGGATGGGTTATTTTATGGGCTTTAATGGCCTTTGTTGATAGATGGAGATTTTGTTTACAGATTACTCTTCATTGAACGGCCATACATTGCAAACCATGATTCTTAAGTGATGTCCTCAAAACACAAATTGCACTGCTGAGAATCTGTTCTCAGTGAAATTAAATTAGATAGATGCATTCTTTATGAAGCATAGGTAATGGGGCCGTATGCTGAAAACGCCTTTTCCAGAGACATCCACGTGGAATGTCTTAAACATACCATTTTTCCATAAGAAATATTTCTCTGCTCATGTGCAAGCTTATGAGCCTACTTGTTGTTGTTGCAGAGTAATTTATGGAGAATAATAACATTCGAAGTGTACTTTATGATGTTTGACTATTATAATGAATATCTGCCTTGGAGTCACGCGTTACCCACAATTTTCATTTTTAAAATATGAACAAAAACGGGAGTGCCGATTTATATTTTCCAAATGTTTTAATAATGTTGGATACACTGAGAGTGCAGTGCAGGAGTTTTAATAATTGCCACAGTGAATGTTTTGTTTCACAGAGAGTAATTGTTTACTGTACCTCTGAGGGCAGCTCTATTCACAAGCTTGTAATACATCAGTATTGTTTGTCTTCATTCCAATAATGGTTGCTCACAGAAGCCTTGTGGATTGAGCATAAAACCTAAAGATTGGGGTATGCTTCTATTATTTTAAAATATATTTTTAATTCCCAAATATATTGACTTTGAAAATCTCTGCCCAGGGATTCAATATGTGTTTTTGTGAGTCTTGTGATTGAAACATGTAGTGGGAGAACCAAAATGGCTCTTTGACTAATAAAGAAGGCATCCCTTCATTTAATTCCAAGTAGAGGCTGGATTTTTAAGAGAATTTAGTGCCTGGCTCGTTAGTCTGACCAGATGACATCATTTTATCTGAGGTGTCTCCTCTCATTTTGAGTGAAGTTTTCCGTAGAGAGCCTCTCAATTATATTTACATTCTTTGCCAAAGAAAAACGTTTTCAGTTCAAATTTTTATTTTGAAAATTCTTACCATGTTGGAAGTCTTCCCACAGAAACCAAAATGGTAGAACCGTGGCCTTTCCAGCAGACAGGTCCAGCAGACTCGGTGTGGTTAGCAGTCTTCCTGTCATCCGGATTCTGCCCTCTGTAAGCTTTTCAGAGTTATGTTGACTTACTGAGGTCGTCTCAGATTAATTCTGGTAAATGTATTGAGATGACATAAATCCAAAAATCCCCATTACTTTCCAGTCCATAATAGTTCCTGAGAGAATGGAGTGTTTTTATGCAAAAGCAATTCTAATGCTAAGGATAAGTGTTCTTTTTACTCTGAACCTGAAACTAGAATAAACATTGCATGTGCACAAGTTGGCAAAATGAGCAAAAAGTGAGCATATGCCAGGATGTGAGGGGTCCCCGTGAGCAGGGACACACCCTTCATATAGGCTTCCCCACTCTTCTGCTTCTCCCTCCTGCCTCTTCCATAGTTAATAATTTCACACAGTGTCATGGATGTGGTAAAAGCAGGAGGAGAGGAAGAGTCAGGAAACTGGCCCCAGTTATGTGCTGCACACTCAAAGTCTATAATTAAATCCTGTAATCATCTTGACTTGATTGATTCTCCTGAGTTATATTTTTTATTTGATGTATGTAAAAAAGGCTTAGTTTCTTAAATGAAAACATTTAAAGCAACTTATTTTCACAGATATTTTTCAAATCATTTTTATTTTTTAAAATTCCATTAAATCTAAAAATATAAATAATCCAAAAAGCTGAAAGACTCTATTACTATCTCAATACATATCTCTTCTCTCTAACGCACACTGGTATAATCTCTATTTTTATTTAATTCACTCTCATTTTATAGGTTTGCAACCAAGCACCATTTGGCCTTAAGGTGAGGACACTCAAGAATTTTGAAATTAGAACAGTCAGACTCTGTCACAGAAAGCAGGGCATTTTAAGGGTTTTCTCACACATCTGTGGCCCTGTCATGCTCCCTTAGAAATTCTGGTGCACTCTTGGTTTCTTTTCGGTTTTTATTAATAGTTTATTACCAAGCTGGTTTCCATATAACACCCAGTGCTCTTCCCCACAAGTGCCCCTCTCCATGACCATCAATCCCTTTCCCCTTCCCCCTCCCTCTTCAGCCCTCAGTTTCTTCTCAGGATTCAAAGGTTTCTCGTGATTTGCCTCACTCCCTCTCCCCAACTCTTTTCCCCCATTTTCCCCTTCCACAGTCCCCTGTTAGGTTTCTCCTGTTAGACCTATGAGTGCAAACATATGGCTTCTGTCCTTCTCTGCCTGACTTATTTCACTTAGCATGACTCCTTCTAGGTCCATCCTTTTTGCTACAAATGGCCAGATTTCATTCTTTCTCATTGCCATATAATACTCCATTGTATATATATGATCCATTCATCAGTTGATGGACATTTAGGCTCTTCCCATTATTTGGCTATTGTTGAAAGTGCTGCTATGAACATTGGGGTATATGTGCCCCTATGCATCAGCACTTCTGTATCCCTTGGGTAAATCCCCAGCAGTGCTATTGCTGGGACCTAGGGGAGTTCTACTGATAGTTTTTTGAGAAACCTCCACACTGTTTTCCAGAGTGGTTGTACCAGTTTACATTCCTACCAGCAGTGTAGGAGGTTGCTTGTTTCTCCACATCCTTGCCAGCATCTATAGTCTCTTGATTTGTTCATTTTAGCCACTCTGACTTGTGTGAGGTGGTACTTCAGTGTGGTTTCGATTTGTACTTCCCTGATGCTGAGTGATGCTGAGTATCGTTTCATGTGCCTGTTGGCCATCTGGATGTCCTTCTTGGAGAAGTGTCTCTTCAAGTCTTCTGCCCATTTCTTCACTGGATTATTCGTTTTTTAGGTATGGAGTTTGGTGAGTTCCTTGTAGATTTTGGATAGTAGCCCTTTATCAGATATGCCATTTGCCACTATCTTTTCCCATTCTGTGGGTTGCCTGTTAGTTTTCTTGATTGTTTTCTTTGCAGTGCAGAAGCTTTTTATCTTGATGAGGTCCCAATAGTTCATGTTTGTTTTTGTTGTTTCTTTTTTATTTTTTAAGTTTGTTATTTTTTATAAAGTTTATTACCAAGTTGGTTCGATGTAATACCCAGGGCTTTACTCCACAAGTGCCCCTCTCTATGACCGTCACCCTCCTCCCTCTTCCCCCTCTCTCTTCAGCCCTCAGTCTGTGCTCAGCATTCAAAATTCTCATTATTTGCCTCACTCACTTTCCCCAACTCTTTCCCCCACTTTCCCATTTCCATAGTCTCCTATTAGGTTTCTCCTGTTAGACCTATGAGTGACAACATATTGTATCTATCCTTCTCTGCCTGACGTATTTCACTTAACATGACTCCCTCTAAGTCCATCCATTTTGCTACAAATAGCCAGATTTCATTTTTTCTCATTGCCATGTAGTATTCCAGTGTGTGTGTGTGTGTGTGTGTGTGTGTGTGTGTGTGTGTGTGTGTATACACCACATCTTCTTGATCCATTCATCAGTTGATGGACATTTAGGTTTCTTGGTTTCTAATGTGACTTTGGCTTGAGTTCAGACCACCCTTTTGAGAATTTACTGGTGATCTCTGCTCTGTGAACAGAAAGAGGTCACCTGGCTTCTCTGCTTGCCCAATTTCCTGTCCCTCTCCCTAGTTAGGTTCCAGGTTGCTGATTTGTTTGAGGCCATTCCTCATTTCTCTCTCCCATCTAAACCCTGGCCTTCCCCCATTGTCTTGACCCTGACCTATCACTTCCAACTCTAAGGCAGCCTTTCCCCTTCCTCTTGATCCTGACCTATTGTTTCCATGTCTAAGGCAGCCTTCCCCATAGACTTGATCCTGACCCATCCCTTTCATGTCTAAGACAGCAAACAGGTAAAAAAAAAATCTTTTGGTCTTCTATTTCCTTCTGTCCTCTTGATAGCAAGAGAGATGCAGATGAAAAAGTGTCTCGAGGCTGCTGTCATGCTGACCAAGAGAGTTCTACTTCTCCCTGGAGATATCAGAATTGAAGATGATCCTTGTCCTGCAGGAAGGGTCTCTGAGGGCTGCTTTTAGAGCTCTCAGTTTGTCTTTCTCTGTCTCCTCATCTACATTGGGCTTTCTCTGGAGGCAGGAATCAGGAATCACAGCTATCACACTTGGGCCCAGCTTTTGCAGGTGAGCGAGGCTACATTGAGAATAAATCCCCAAGGAAACATGAGCTTCAAAATTAAACAATTACTTTTCTTTCTATACTTTTGTGTATTTAATTTTAACTTCCACATTGATAAGCTGAATATCACTTTTGACTATTCATCATCCTTCCTATCAATAGAAGACAATATCTGTGCACTGTTTTGTACACTGTATCTCCCCCACTATGTCCATAAATGTAAAATGCTACCATGAGGGTAGACTCTCCTTAGAATAGGAAGGATAAGGCCAAAGCTCCCTGGTATGAACATTCATTGTCACCACACTTCTTGGGGAGCATCTGCTGTCAGATGGAAGTTGGTTTCTCATGAGGCCAGGTTACATTGTGTGTAGTTGGGACTAACTGAGACATACTGATGCTATTGTTAAAGTGACAGTTTTAAAATATTGCTTTCAGGAACTCCTGGGTGGCTCAGTTGGTTAAGCATCCTACTCTTGATTTCAGCTCATGTCATGATCTCATCGTTCATGAGTTCAACCTGTGTGTTGGGCTCTGTGCTGACAGTGAGTAGCTTGCATGGGATTCTCTGTGTCCCTCTTCCTTGCTGCCTCCCTTGCTCTCTGTCTGTCTGTCTGTCTGTCTCTATCAAAATAAATAAATAAACTTTTTAAGTGAATCAATTAATCAATAAAATGTTGCTTTTGGATAAATGGTGACTGGAGAAGCTATTTGTTTTATTTTTCATTTGGGGGGGACATATTAAATGTCATGGCATTTTAAAATAATTCAAATTTTCTCAAATACTTAACATAGTAAAGCTCTAAGTTTCTTTCATATTTTGTCATATTTTGGGTTTTTATAGATCAGATTTTGTTATATTATTGCTGATTTGTTTAAAAAATATTCTGTAGTCATATCACTTATCTACTACTGCAGTAGTAAATTACCACACATTTAGTAGCTCAAAACAACTCCAGTGTGTTGCATTAGGGTTCTGCCTGTCACTTGTTAGATACGTTTCAGGGACTAACATGAATATGTTAGCAAGGCTGTGTTTGTTCTGGAGGTTCTAAGGGAGAATCTGTTTTTTTGGCTTTTCCAGCTCCTAGAGGCCACCTCATCCTTGGCCCCAGGTCCCCTTCCTCCATTTCCAATGCCAGCCATGTTGGATTTTTCTGGCTATTTTTCTACAGTCACATATCCCTCTTTGACCACAGCCAAGAAAGGCTTTACTACATTCAAAGACTCATGTGAGTAGTTGTCTACCCCCTTGATTACCTAGGACATTTTCCCTCTCTCAAAGCATTTAACCATGATCACACCTGCAAAGCAAGGTAATGCTGGCATGTAAGGCAACATAGTCACTGGTTCTGGTGCTTAAGGTGTGAACATTTGGGAAACCATTAGTTTGCCTGCACACTAATCATGTGGATTCTAGAGGCTTGAGGCATCTGCCTTGTAGCTGGCTGCTAGGATTGAGATAGAGAAGAGTCTAATATGTAGGTATGTAAAGTATGCATGCATATGTAAATATATATATATACACACACACACATACATTTCCCTTTACATCATTTAATATTTACCAACTACATATATCTATAAATGTTATTTTCTCTGAGTTTTTAACTAATTTCAGAAATTTAGTAAGAGATCATTTTAATTTTGTTTCTGTAGTTTTTTAGTTTAGTTTTTTTAAATTTAATGTTTGTTTATTTTTGAGAGAGAGATAGAGCACAAGTGGGGGGGCGGGGTGAGGCAGAGAGAGAGGGAGACACAGAATCTGAAGCAGGCTCCAGGCTCTGAGCTGTCAGCACAGAGCCCGACATGGGGCTCAAACTCAAGAACCATGAGATCATTACCTGAGCTGAAGCCAGACACTTAACTGTAGCCACCCAAAGACCCCTGGTTTGTTTTTTAATACTAGGTAGTCACGTGGTAATGTATGACTATATAGGGCACAAAATGTTTTCACACACATTAACTCATCAGATTATCAGATTCTTAAAACAATCCCTTGAGGTAGGCAAAGGAAGTTTTATTGTGTTTTCTCTGCTTTTCACAAATCAGGATCTTTAACAGATCAGTAAACATAACTTAGAGTCACACAGCATCTAATATTGTGGGACTTTTAACTGTTATCCATATAGCATGTCTAATTAACTTTCCTGGGGAAGATGATTCTTCAAAGATGACATTTGGCTGCCACAAATGTTTAAACCATTTTCATAATGTTGGTCCTGAACACTTGCAAAACCCTATACTCAAAATAGTACTTTATCTATCAGGGATAATAAACGATGGAACCCAGGAACTTACAAAGTCATCCAAAACACCTAATTTAAGCAGGAGGTAATTTTTGGATCAATATAGCAGATCTAATGGACACTGAGAGATGATGGAATCATCAGACAATTGAATTTCAGCTTGAGGCTCTATTGCTTCTTATCAAGTGACTTCGGGCAAGTCAGGTACATTCTTTTTACCTGAAATTGTCTGTTAATAAGATGACTATAATATTTTGTGGTTGTGTAGGTACAAGATATCTTAAATGAAGGTGTTTGTTTTAAAAAACAGATATGGGCCCTAAATGTAAAAGTTACTAAAGAAATGCTTAATAACATCTAATGACTTTTTTTTTCTAGAAATAAATAAGCAGACCAAGCTGCCCTTCCTGTTTTAGGACTCTTCTTCCTATCCAGAAATATGATACTACCAGCGATAGAGATGATACCAACACTGAAAACAAGATGAAATACTGGCTTGAAGGATGTGAAGCAGCTACCAAATTTGATTTCTTGGGGAAAGGTGTTCCAGGGAGAGGGAACAGCAAAATTTGATGTGTGGGAGGGAGAACAGAGATGCTGCAGCTCCATTTGGATGAGGGAGGGTGGATTGCTGTGAAGTGAGAAGAGAGGGGGAAGTAGTATCTTTGCAGTAGTAGGGATATCTGACCCTGATCTCCTTCAAACATCCCATAGAAAATTTAGTTATTGAGCACTTGGGTTTGGTATATATCAGGGAACAAAACGAAGGTTCTGTTAATTCCTCAAACTCTTGTATTGGAAAGTACCCTCCAGGTTTGTAGCACCACCATTTTCTCTCACTCATGAGCCACTGTTTTCTATTTTTCTCCAGAGTATGGCACATGCTGATTTTTTCCAACATAACTGTATATTTCCTTACACATCCCCATATCATTTTAAAGCTTTATGTTATGGAATATGCCTACAATCAGTATACACAGTAGTAGGAAATATATATCTTAAATTATAATTACAGGGGCTCCTGGATGGCTCAGTGGGTTAAGTGTCCAATTTTGGCTCAGGTCATGATCTCATGGTTAGTGGGTTCAAGCTACACACTGACAGCTCAGAATCTGGAGCCTGCTTTGGATTCTGTGTCTCTGTCTCTCTCTGCCCCTCCCTCACTCGTACTCTGTCTCTCTTCGTATTAAAACTGAATAAACAGTAAAAAAGTAAAGTCTAACTACAAGAACATTGCTAAGATTACTTTAACTGTGTTCAATATAGCCCTTCCTTACACATTTAGGAAATTTTACATTTACTATAAATACACTAAGTCATTACTTTTGCTGGCCGTGATTACATGACTATCAGGGAAGCCTTTTCCATGAATATTTTGAGCAAGATGATGGAGAAACATGTATTGTAAAAATTTTATCTTAAAGTTAATGTAGTATTGTTCTCTGATAAATAGCATTTTCCTACTGATGCTGAACTGTGTGTCTTTCACTGTAAGCATTCCAATATAAATAAACCCTGGCAATGCTTGCTGTTCAAGGGACCCCAAAAATGACAATGTAAGTGAAAACCATGTGAAGTAATCAGTCGATGGGAAGAATTATGATTATTCCATGGCTTTTAAAGTTTTTGGTAGAAGTATTTTTAAACAGTTTAGTGCAATGTATAGATTCACACAGGGTTTTTAAAAATAGCACAATTAATGCTTACTGAGCAGACTGTAGTCTAACTGACAACTAAAAACATTAAAATCAGTGTTTTTTTTCCTGACTCTCAACTCATACTTGGCTTTCAGCTTTACTATTCACTTTATCCTGTTTCATTTCTCAGCTACGCTTTCATGTTTTCTGGCCAGTCCTCTCTTTTGATTTCATTAAATTTAGGAATAGAAGTTTTTGTAAGAAACCCATTAAGAGCAGTCTGGGTGGTGCCTACCTTCTCCTCTTTCAGACTGTTATCTAGATAGCATCTTGTCTACGCCTTGACATGTTGTCATAATTATAAGTTTGGAACTTGCGAAGCTTCAAAAACTTCTCCAATGTGCTTTAAATGTTATGAAGTATCTCTGTGAGTTATTTTAATATAAAGATTTTAGTTTTGTTTACGTGGGTTTTTTTTAATGGAGGGTGTTTCTGGCATCACTTTCTGCTGTACATCTTTCTCCTTTTCATTACAGACATTTCATTCTCTTATACTGATTGGTAAGTCCGTCTTCATTATGTGGCTTTGGCTACAAGCCCTGGGTCCCTAGAATGGTGGCATTGTCCATGTCCCCACACTCAGCTGTTTCTCCTGTGGCCACATTTCCATTCAATTCATATTTCACTTGCTTCATATTTTGGTTTTGTGTGTGAGGGTTCACACAGTTTAATCACCTCCATTTGGTCCTTTCAATCATCCATGTCTAGACAGTATCTTATTTTAATTTTTTAACATTTTTTTTGAGAGAGAGAGAGAGAGAGAGAGAGAGAGAGAGAGAGAGAGAGAGAGAGAGTGAATGGGAGGAGAGGCAGAGAGAGAGGGAAACACATAATCCGAAGCAGGCTCCAGGCCCTGAGCTGTCATGCAGGGCTTGAACCATGAACTGTGAGATCATGACTTGAGCCCAAGTTGGTCACTTAACTGACCTAGCCACCTAGGCACCCCATGTCTGGACAATATCATTTGGATTTGTCCCTGGAGAACAAGGAGACCACACACTTTCCTATATGTGTATGAACTGAGCAATAGACACGCACCAATCAATCATGGGAAGACCATGCAAGAAATGGCATGATTGGTCACAGATTATGAGGTACATCTCTTGTTTACTTGAGATTTTGGACTAAAGAACAGGAAAAAAGATTGTACTTCGTGTAATTATTCACAGTTAAAACACCATGGTAACTGAAATTTGAACTTTGTCATTGGGGGAACTGGTAATTGGGCTGCTATAAGAAAATATCATAGAGTGGTGGTTTAAACAACCAAATTTATTTCTCCACAGTCCTAGAAACTAGAAGTCCCAATGATGGGTTCTTAGACTGCACACAGCTGCCTCTTCACATAGCCCTTTGTCGGTGTTTTCGCAGGAGAGAGGGGGAAAGGACACGCTCTCTCTGTTTCTTACAATGGACCTAACCTCATCATAAGGACCCTACTGTCATGGTGTCATATACACCTAATTACTTCTCAGGGACCCCATCTCCAAATATCACCACATTGGGAGTTATGGCATCAGTGTGGACTGTTGGGGGTACACAATTCAGTGTAGGTGTCAGTATGTAACAGAGCTTTGTGCATGTCGGGGCTGCTCCCACTAGTGCTGCCAGTTGTTGGGAGGAGCTCGTGCTATGCGGTCAGATCCTGTTCAGATACAAACCATAGCATTGGCCAGTTATAGACACATCTTTATGAGCCACAGTTTCCACGCCTGTAACATCGGGTGAACTATGGACTAGAAGACTATTGAAAAGATAAAGTAATGCGACGAATGTAGAGCAAGCACTTGAGAGGCCTGGAGAAAGTATCAGTACTTGTCAGTTATTTGGAGTTTCTTTCTGCTCCAGCAGACTGGAGTCCTGTGAGGTCAGGGACCACCACATCCTCCTTCGTCAGTGCGAGGCCTGGAACATAAGGCACTCAGTCAGGCTATTCTAAATGAATGAGACTCAGTTTCTTCACTGTTAGGACAATGCCATCAATAAATAGAATATGTGTCACACATTTGCATTCACTAACCTTGCTAAAATTTATTTTCAGGAGAATGTCCAGATTCAATCTACTTGTTCCCCTCCTGCACACCCAATAGGTAATGGAATGGCAAAGGCTGACCCTTTTTAAGTGAAAATTATATGGCCTGTGTGAACTTAATAAATACTATAAAACTGGGTCTAATTTTTCTGAGAATTAGCCTTAAAGGAAAAACTAGGAGTACTTTGATTTCCGACTTGGTTTAGCAATCAGTTTTGTTAATCCTACTCTCTGCTCTTGAGACAAGACTATCTCTGCACAAATCTACTGGGGTTTTCTACATGTCACCCGATTAACTCACTTGTGCCTTTGAGGCGGAGATAAAGTGGCTATTTTTCAAATCTCAAGTGCTCTGCCCACAGGAAAGCAATATTATTTTTTTCACTGAATGGGCTTTTAGCACACGAACAATTAACAGGACATAATTGAATGGAGCTAATCAGCGAAAAGCGCGAGCTTGCCTCCGGGAACCTGCTGAAGTTGGCTGCAGCTCTTATCTGGCATGTTATCTGTTAAGATGGTTGTGCCAATGGGTGCAAAGTACTGACTAGTAATTGTCCAGCATTGATACCTTCATGTTTTAAAATTGCGTTTTAAAAATACATATTGCTGGGAGGACCTGATGGTGCAGATAATATGAGCTTAAAGCCATTGGTTAACCTACAACTGTCAGATTATTATTAAAGAAGGCGAGTAAAAAACATTACAGTTTCTTTTCTTTATCTGGTTATTAACATCTGCTCCGAGGGTGAGCTTTAATTACTGCAAGAAAACCTCCCTTATCCTAAGGTAGGGGGTCAGCCACTTAATGAAGTATAGCTTGATTAGAACTTCTGTTCAAAAGTTTAATAAAGGCTGAGTTGTACAGTATTCAGCTCCCTAAAGAAACTTGAGATGTCTGCTCCTCTTTGTTGGAAATGGTAATTCATAAGAAATTGCTACATTGGGAGTACCAAAATCAAGAGCTGGAAAACCTCCCTGGATTGATGTCCCCAATAAAGTAGTTCAGCTCACAGCTGGGGTGTACACTGGGTGGCTTAATGACTTTGAGTAGATAATGAAAGAAAATGCAAAATGCTTATTGATTTATGATGTGGTTTCATCTTAGCTTGGGCAAAGCATGCAGTATTTAATACATAGTAGCAGAATATTTACTATTAAAAAATAAATAAACATGATTAGATAAAGAGAATAACAGTTTAAAATTAAAAATAAAAAAAATAAACTAAACCTGTAGGACAGCCAACTTCTGTGGGTCATTTCCAGCTTTTAAGAGACTTCGAGAACCTATATATCTAGGGTTCCAGAAAGCGACTTTCTTCCACCAGGCTTTATATTAAAGTGTATTCATATATTGTTCTTGGGATATTTGTATGCATACAATTTGATATGTATATATTATATTCTGATGCTGTAAATAAATATTTGCTAATTAGATTTTCACAGAATAGAAGCAAACCGACTGTTTCTTCAATCCATTCTTATATTTGTAATGCTCCTGACATTCCTTTTTTTCCTCATCTTTTCCTGTTTATTTCTTGAAAATAGCCATTCTTTTTCTTTCTATGACTAGACTACCATAGCTAATAGACATTTGGCCAAGTCTCTTTTATTTACAGCCATGGTTTTAAAGTATTTCCACTCACCACCCCAGGGTGTCAGAGTCTGCCAGCACGGCTACACCCCCATATAAGCAGGGTGATTCTGCGTGAGAAGTTAGAGGCTGGACTGGGGAAAGGAATACAGACAAGGTGATGTAAGAATACCAGAGGAAGAGAGACATGAATTCAGTAAGAATGAAGAGAATGTATACAGATTGCTGAAGCAGGAGAAAACAGTTAAATGATATAAGAAAAAAAAAAAAGATACCAAAGGGCCTTAGTATAGATAACTTATTTCCCATGAAAACAGAGTTAGGGGATAATTTTATCAATAGTGTAGGATTTTTAAGACTTGCTTCATGTAGCTCAGTTCTGAGAAAATACTATTAAGAGTGTTTGTGATTTTTGGGGGGTGGTTTGGTGGCTCAGTTGGTTAAACATTAGACTTTGGCTCAGGTCATGATCTTGCAGTTCATGAGTTTGAGCCCCTTGTCAGGCTCTGTGCTGACAGCTCAGAGCCTGGAGCCTGCTTCTGATTCTGTGTCTCCCTCTTTCTCTGTCCCTTCCCTGCTTGTGCTCTGTCTCTCTCTCAAAAATAATTAAACATTTAAAAAATTTTAATAGTATGACATTTTTAACACAAGTGATTCTCTTTCTAAATCATTTCTTCTGCAATCATAATAAGGTGATTGACATATTCTCAATTAAAAGAGCAGCCTTTTTTTTCTCCCCTCAAAGTTCTTTATCTTCATGGTTAGTTGTTATATTTTTATATCTTAAATGAAAGCATATATGGTATACAAATTTCTTATGATCAAATATCTTCCTATTGGCCTTTTAGTTCAGTCTTAAATTGATAAACTAGATTCTTACATTTAGGCAATTCTTGTTGTCTACCATTTTCACTTCAAGTATAGCTGCAGGTAAGTAGATTCAGCTTTGAAGAGATCTTGTGCAGGTGTTGACTATACCTTAGAGAGTGTCTATTTTCATACATCTCCACTGTGATGGTAGAAAACAAAATCAAGTTCTTTCCCTTCCAGACTGGTAGATGAGGTTGATAATTGAAACAAGTAATGTAGTTGATTAGCATAAGAACGTTTTTTAAGGTAATTTTTGAAGGCTTATGATCACACGGACCACAGGTTCAGATTTCTGTATGTTTGGATACTATTACATCCACAGTTCTGCATTTCCTTTCCCATCTGTAGGTCAGAGAATGAAGCATTTATCGATTGTAATATCCCTTGTGAGTATGAAACTCTTCCGTTGTTTATTTCAGTATTACCTACATGCCCACACTCGCACTCTAGCTATGAAGTGTCTTTAGTTTTTACCTGATTGTGAAAAGGACAGCATTCCAATTAGTAAAATAAACTGGAGGAAAAATGCAATGCAATTATCTAAGTAACAAGGAAAAAGGAAACAAAAGAAAATTTAGAGAACATTTGAATTTTTTAGTTATTTGGTACAATATTCTGTGTGTTATGTTCATTGGATCAAGTGTGTTAATTATCACAGGGATCAAATCTTACATATTAGAGTATTTGGTCTGTTTGGTCTATCAAAAGTATCACTTCATTTATATATATTTTCAAAAAGCAATATTAGCCCACATATTGTTTATAAATGCATACACTGTTGTATATTAGATGACATGAGTATGAACAGGACGAATTTCAGGACAGTGTAGGAAACAGTAGGTGAAAGATTCTGAGGTACCAGCAATGTTCTTTTTCATAAGTGGCATCAGATATACATTTTCAAATTTGATAGTTATTATATAAACAGTAAATAGAAATACATACTGTTTTGTGTTCATACTTTTTTCCCCACAAGAAAAAAGCATGATTAAAAGAGTGTATGTGATTATGACAGAAAAGTAATGTCTTAATTGTGCCTAACAGCATACAGGTCCTCTGTTGGGTTCTAAATTTACTACTTTATCATTTCACACCTGATGTCACTGAGACCACACCTTTAACCAGTCACAGGTTCAATGAAATAATCAGATGATCAAAGAGAATTTAACAGTTTTTCTGCAAGTGAATAATGTTGTTTTACATGATCATAAAGATATGCCTTTAGGTAGTAAGCATTCCCCCTTTTCATTACAAAGGTAGAAAACAAAATGCTTTTCAAAAGAAAACTCTCACAAAACCCCCCCCCCCACACACACACACACACTACCTGAGGTGTCTGGGTGGCTCAGTGGGTTAAACATCCAACTCTTGGTTTTCAGCTCAGGTCATGATTTCACAGTTCATGAGTTTTACCCCATGTAGGACTCTTCGCTGACAGTGTGGACCCTCCTTGGGATTCTCTCTCTCTCTCTCTCTCTCTCTCTCTCTCTCTCTCTCTCTCTCTCTCTCTGCCTTTCCCCCATTCGCACTCTCTCTCTCTTTCAAAATATGATTTTTTTTTAAAAAAATAAAGAAAAATAAACACTAATGATATGGTGAAAAATTTATTTAAATTTTAAATTTAAAATATAAAATTATTGTAAACTACCCTAGGTAATAAGGAATATACTGTAATAAATACATATTATTAAGTATTTTTTAGTGTTTTGTGGTCCATCAAGTATTTTACATGTGTATATATGTATATGTAAATCCCAAGAACAATACAGTATATCTTGTGTTATATAGATATTTTAATCCTCATTCCACAGATGACAAAATTGAGGTGACATGAATGTCCTGTATATATTGCACACAAATGGAATAATTTAAGTGTAAGCAAGTATTTCTGATTTTAAGTATGTCAATATTTAAAATGCCATGATAAAATATAATTATCAAGTAATCTCTGAATAACAGAATAAATAACTAAATAACAATAAATATCTAAAGTGAAGATCCCATACTTTAAGAGAATATGGAAATAAGATTTTAAATTGCATAATTTTTTAATTTCCTAAATAAATCCTATTTATTTAATTCCAGCTGTCAAAAACACCAGTTATCCCAAAACACAGACACTGGACTTCAAAATACTATTCTGGGGTCCAGTTTTATTAAGGGGATTTATTTTTTCCAAAAACAAACAAAACCTTTAAGGCCTTTATAGTTTTAAATAGACTTTGTTAGGCCTTTTGGAGAAATTTCATGTTTCTGTGTGATTGTTTGAATCTTATAGCTCTAGACAGAATGTTTCTTTAAAATTTTATTTTTAATATTTATTTACTTATGAGAGACAGAGATAGAGCATGAGTGGGGAAGGAGCAGAGAGAGAGGGAGACACAGAATCTGAAGCAGGTTCCAGGCTCTGAGCTGTCAGCACAGAGCCCGATGTGGGGTCAAACTCACTCAAGGATCTCAAGATCATGACTTGAGCCGCCTTCGGACACTTAACTAACGGAGCCACCTAGGCGTCCCTAGGCACAGTGCTTCTTGATCTTAAACTGTGGGCCTTTTGATATCAACTTTTCAAAGGTTTATTTATTTCCTTCTAAGATGACTTATGTGAGCAACCTAAGGACAGTGTGGTCTTCTGGAGTTTAGTTACTTGTTTATTTTTATTACTTTCAATTTCAAAACAATGAAGAGAATGGGGAAAAAGGATCAAATTATGGCAATAGAGATGATTCCAAAGTGTTTCAGTCTCAAGACAGGAATATAAGCTCCATAAAAGGTGGTGTTTTCCCCTAGAACTTGATCCATAAGGACTGGAATAGTAGACACTCAAATAAATATGTATTGAGTGAATGAATAAATATGTAAATTGGATTATATTTTCCTGAAAATTCATTTAACTCTAGATTTTCAAGAATCTCTGAAGGTTAGTGACCTCATGAAGACATGGTATTTAAGAGGCATTCTCCAGGTAATTTTTTAAATATTCACTCTCGTGAGTCAGACATCAAAACATGGAGTAAGGCTGTATAGAGAGATGAATTCAAGTGAGAACAAAATTGTGGGAATGAGAAGAAACAAGTGCAGTTCTCATATTTCATAATGTGTCTTTAATTATTAGAACTATTGTTTTTGTCTTCTGAGGCCCAGACAAACATGAGAAACTTCCAATCAGTTTCTCTTAAATAGTTCAAAAATTATTCTTTAACAACTCTCTTTGTGCAGAGGTGGTAGCTAAAAATAAAATAAAACAAAACAATTTAACATCTGTTTTTCAAGTATTTTTTTTCTTGTATTATGACCAGTGCTTTATAAATGTCATCTTCTCCTCTTTTCTATTAAAATAGAATATGTTATGATTCACCTAGAGTGAAAAATAATAGGCTACATCTGGGCATCAGGGAAATCTTGGGTGCCTGAACTTCAGTGTTATTAAAATAAATAAGTAAGCAAGTGCAAAACAGCTGATAAAGTTCTCACTGATTTTACTCCATAAACATTGCTTAGTATTTTTATGCTAACAAAACAGGTTGATGGAAAAGTGTGACTATGATATAGGCCAGAAGTCCCTAGGTGCCTGTGCTGAAATGAGTTAGAATAGACACTAGGGACTCTCTTGTTTCTGTCCTATATTTTTCAAATAGATCAGCAATCCTATATATATATATATATATATA
>NC_043701.1:118120753-118127405 GCF_006229205.1 Suricata suricatta | reverse complement strand
GTGAGATATGTGGGAGTACACTTGCAGCCTCTCAGCTTCTGAGAGTTGTATCTTTGGCACATTGTCTATCGCTCAATGTTAACATTGTATTTCTTAACTTCTCATTGTTTGCTAAAGGTTATCTGATAAAATGCAAATTTCTCTAAACCTTTTAACTGAAGTTTTCAATTAAAGTTGCTTAGTCTTTCATCCATGCCTCCACTCATTCATAAACTCATCACACCTGAAGGCTTAGGTCTCCCAGGTGAGCGGTGAATGTGATTCACAGGTCAGGTCTCAGCTGAGTCACCTCTGGTACTGAAACCTTCCACAGTCCCCACTTTCCAATCTCGATGTCCCCTGAGTAACCAGTCACTTCCTGCACTTTTCTTTGAGTTAGGTTTCTATTTAAGTTTTCCAGCTATCCATACTGTATTAAATCATTGGTCCACTTTTCTATCACCTTCACTAGAATTCACGCTCTTTATGGACTGTGCTATTGTCTATCTAGGTCTATTCATCAATCAGTGTAGTGTCTCGCACCCAGGGTTGTCGAATGTTTGTGTAACTGATAAAATAAATGTATGAATAAGTAATAAAATCATTAAAAGAATGATAGGGTATCTACTTCAACAGCACTGTTTCTGGAGACAGATATATGGCATGAATCTATCTACCTATTATAAGCAGGACATTTGCGCCACAAAGAAGAGCTCTTTACTACAGTTGATCCCCAACTTATCACAGTTTGACTTATGATTTTTTTACTTTACAAAACTGTAAAAGACATATGCATTCAATATAACTATACTTTGCATTTTGAATTTGATAAATTCCTGGGCTAGTGATATGCCATAGGTGATACTCTCTGGCAATACTGGATCTGCAGCTCCCATTCAGCCACGGGATTACCAGGGTCAACAACCAATACACACAATGATTCACTTTCAATACAGTGTTCAGTTAATTGCAAAACATATTCAACATTTTATTA
Organism: Suricata suricatta; assembly: GCF_006229205.1. Classification (NCBI taxonomy): domain Eukaryota; kingdom Metazoa; phylum Chordata; class Mammalia; order Carnivora; family Herpestidae; genus Suricata; species Suricata suricatta. Next base: position 118,126,432 of record NC_043701.1, on the reverse strand, counting down.
TAACATAGGCTTTGTGTTAGATGACTTTGCCCTACTATTGGCTAATGTATTGTTCTGACCTTGTTTAAAGTAGGTTAAGCTAACCTATTATATTTGATAGGTTAGGTATAGTAGATGCATTTTACTCACAATATTTTCAGCTCAGAATGGGTTTATTGGGACATAATCCCATTACAAATTGAGGAATATCTGTACTTTCAATCCAGGAAATGGTTCAGAGACAGGTTTTCTCCAGTTTTATAATTCTGATGACTAGACTTTTCATAAGTAGTTCATCAAATATAAAATGGAGCTCTTTAATATTAAAAATGCTAGAATTTTATTTTACACAGATATATTTATTTCTTGGGATTGAATTTGGTGGCTACTTATATGAAAATCTTGTAGTTACACAGTTCTAAAGCAAAATGTAAAATAGTTAAAAATTCAAATCATTATAAAGATTTGTTTCATCTATGATTGGGATCTTTGGTCAAAAGAAAGAGATTCACATTGGTATATTCCAAAATAGGAATGGAATGTATTATGCAAATAGATTAATTATGGCCATTAAACTTTTGACACTAATTTAAGTTCTTACATAAATATTTCCAAATCATTTATGCAATTCTAATTTTGTAGAGAAAAGGGAAGGTTAAATAGAATTTTTTAAAAAGTTTAGATTAAGTTCTTATAGAAGAGTTTAACTTTTCCTCATTAGCCTTCAACAGCTGAAGGAGCTGCACGATTCTCTTATATATATTTTTCTTTGTAACAAGAAAACTGACACCAGCTCACCAGTTTTGAAGATAGAATAAAGTAGTTTCTTGATATGAACATACTATGTTTACTGTTATTTTTGTTTTTTACTTTGAGTTGTAATTTAAATTCCAAATAGTTAATATACAGTGTAATATTAGTTTCAGGCATACAATATAATTATTCAACACTTCCATACATCACCCAGTGCTCATCACAAGTGCATTCCTTAATCCCCACCACTTATTTAACCATCCTCCACCCCCACCAACCCTCTGGCAGCCATCAGTTTGTTCTCAATAATTAAGAGTCTGTTTTTTGGTTTGCCTATCTCTTTTCCCCACTTTGTTTTGATTTTATTTCACATATGAGTGAAATTTTATGGTATTTGTCTTTCTCTGAGTGGCTTATTTCAGTTAGCTTAATACTCTCTAGCTCCATCCATGTCATTGCAAATGGCAAGATTTCATTCTTTTTTAGTGGCTAAATAATATAAATATAAATAATATATATGAAAAAAACGTGTCTTCTTTATCCATTCACAAGTCGATAGACATTTGGACTGTTTTCATAGTTTGGCTATTGTAGTTAATGCTTCTGTAAACATTGGGGTGCATGTATCTCTTTAAATTAGTATATTTGTATCCTTTCGGTAAATATCTAGTAGTACAATTGCTGGGTCAGAGTGTAGTTTTATTTCTAACTTTTTGAGAGACCTCCATACTGTCCTCCACACTGGCTGCTCAGTTTGCATTCCCAGCAGCAGCACATGATGGTTCCTTTTTCTCCACATCCTCACCAACACTTGTTTCTTGTGTTGTTGATTTTAGCCATTCTGACAGGTGTGATGTAATATCTCATTGTGGTTTTGATTTGTATTTCTCTGATGATGAGAAATACACACATCTTTTCATGTGTCTGTTGGCCATCTGGATGTCTTTTTTGTTGTGTTTGTTTTTTTGAGAGACAGAGAGGGACAGCATAAGCAGGGAAGGGCCAGAGAGAAAGGGAGGTACAGAATCTGAAGCAGTCTACAGGAGCTGAGCTAGCTGTCAGCACAGATCCTGATGCGGGGCTCAAACCCACAAGCCATGAGATCATGACCTGAGCCAAAGTTGGACACTCAACCATCTGAACCACCCAGGTGCCCCTGAATGTCTTCTTTGGAAAAAAAAATCTATTTGTGTATCATCATTTTAACCAAGGGCCTTATTTCTTAAATCCTAGGTGACTATTCATTAAAAAGATTTCCTGAAATTGTGCCCTTTACCATTCCCTACAATGTAAATACTTATGGAAGAATTCCTTTAAATGAAAATATAGAATGTTTAATCTAAACCCCAAATATCAGAATACTGTAGAGATTAGCTTCTTTACCAACCATGACACCCACATTGATAGAAATGAGTGATGGCACCACGTTGATCAGAATAAGGGATGATTTCCCTGCCTAAGACCAGTGGCTCTCAAGTTTTGTGGGCCATAAAAACTGCCTGTAGGTATTTTTCAAGACACACATGCTCGAGTTTAATTCAGTGATTCAGAAAGCACTTTAGAATGTGTAACCAGTATACAAATCAACATTTTTAATAGGCTCCACAGGTAATTCTAATATGTACTAAGGTTGGAAACCATCATGATCACATATGAAACATTGCAAAGTGTCCATATATCTACCAAAGTAATGCATGGATCGATGTTACATAATTTCAGTTAATAGTAATTTGATTTGGCTTAATTTAATCTAATCTTGCCATGCTCTTCAGAAGGACTCAGTGGGGCTATGGGTAAACTGCTAGAATAGTCATAGAAGAAGAATTCTTATGTAATCCAGAAGCTAAAGAATCTACCAGTGAAGCTCCTCTGAGGATGGCCTGGAGGCGAGGGCCTCCAGTCAACACGGGGTCAGAACCATGTGTGTCATCTGCCCTGTAGGTTGGTTCCTGTAAGGACTCTAACCAGTAACTGGATCCTGATGAGAGATCATTATAGGAATGGCTGACATTGAACTTCATCTCTATAACTTGACAGGTTTTAGTTTTCATAGAGTAATGATATGTGATCTGTTAAACTCAACATTATTATCATGTTTTCTGCATTCGCTCCAACACAGCATTGTAAGATCAGAGATTACCTCAAGGTACTCTTTGAGTACTGAACTTCTGACAGAACGGTTGATGTTTGTATATTAACTTGTCTTCACATTAATCTTAAAAGCAATGAAGTGTTGGAGTAGGGTGCGCCAAGGAAGACAAGTCAAGAAAATTAATTTTTTTCCTCAGACCCTCCAGGTCCCCTTTATTTGTTTGTCTCCTTTTTGTCCCAGCTGCATCTCAGTCTCCCAGGTTTTCATCAATCTAGACTTTTTTTTCATCTTTGTACCTGAATTTCCAGGAGGAAAATAATTTAATCAACTCTACTAGACTGCACACTTCTCAGGACAGATCTGCCAATATATGTTTTGCCACATTCTTAACACAGAGTAGATGCTCAAAAATATTACTTGCAAGGATGGATAAATTCTTTAAAGTATAAGTTCTTGATTACACTAAATATTTTATGTGCATACCACCTTAGGTCAAGGGGTTGATCTGGTTTTGATCTGAAAGGCAGAGGTGGGGAAGGAGAAAGGTCTCAGATAGGGTAATCAGATTGATCATTAACAGAACTATTAATAGGACAAAACACTCTCATGTGTTAGCACACCATAAATTTTGAGAATGATGTGGACCATAATATGTATATTCAATTTTTTTAGGATCTGGATGCAATTTTTCAAAATTTGGCATCTTCTAAGAGTGATAGAATCTGCTTGAATTCCCTCCACTTGAAAAGTACTAGGAGAAGTACTGTTGTAACCTACAAATCACTTTATAATTCTTCTCTTTGATAACTTCATGACATTAACAAAGATTATCTCTCAAACAAATGCAAGATATAGTCCAAGAAAGCCTTGTCCTGAAGCATGACAATGAGAGGACTATTAATCTTCCTTTTCACTGACAACAAGTTGTCTTTAGGTGATTTTTATCACTTGTAGGACATAATCTCATTTCCTTTAGTAAGATGCCACCAGTCCAGTATTTCCTTACTAGCTTGATATTTATTTCTTCAAGTTCTGGTTTTAAATTGAATCCCTAATCAGAAGATGAGTCTAAATATCCAATGCTGATTTTTATAACCAGTGAGCCATTTTGTACCCAAACCATATGCTTTAGTAGTTCTAGTTCATGAGAAAGGTAATAGAATGACTACTGTTTCAAAAAGTTATTAAGCATCAAATAGCTGCTCACAATGCATCATACATTATAGTGTACTTATGTTCATGGCACTACTTATGTAACATATTCTAAATAAATAATATGCAGAAAAACTAACAGAACATATTATATTTTATAACAAATTTCATACCCAAACCTATTGTTGACTCTCTCTCTCAACATAAGTATTAAATAAAATAAGAGGACTGAACAATTTCTGAAAAAATAAATATATAAAATAAATGATAAGCATAAGTCAAGCCATTAGCTAGCGTAAGAAAAAAAAAGAGAAGGCACAAATAAATAAAATCAGAAATAAAAAGGAGACATCAAAAACTGATAACAGGGAAATACTAATAATCATAAGAATCATATGTCAACACATTAGATAATCTAGAAGAAATGGATCAATTCCTGGAAACATACAATCTAAGACTGAGTTACCAAGAAAAATAAAATCTGAAGAGTCAATTAACAAGTAAGGAGATTGCACCAGTAATCAAAAACTTCCCAACAAAGAAGGGTCCAGGAAAAGATTGTTTCAATGATAAATTCTACCAAACATTTAAAGAATAATTAATACCAATACTTCGCAAAACTTTTCCAAGATATAGAAGAGGAGGGAACACTTTCAAACTCATTTTAGAAAGCTAACATTATCTTCATATCAAAGCCAGACAAGGACACCATAACAAAATGCATGCTAATATTTCTGATGAACATAGGTGCAAAAATTCTCAATGTATTAGCAAAAAAATCTCAGTAGTACATTAAAAGGATCATTGGCCATGATCAGATGGGATATATTCCTGAGATGCAAGAATGGTTCAATATACACAAAGAGTATATATATTACATTCACAAAATGAAGGATGTAAATCACATGATCATCTCAGTAGATGCAGAATCAGTATTTGACAAAATTGACCATTCTTTCATAACAAAAATTCAACAAATTAAGTATAGATACAATATACCTTAACGTCATAAGAGCTACAGCCAACATCTTATTCAGGAATAAGGCAAGGGTGCCTTTTCTCACCACGGTTATCCAACATAATACTGGAAATCCTAACCAAAATGATTCGGTAAGTAAAGGGGACCCAAATCAGAAGTAAAATTGTTGCTGTTTCCAAATGACATTATATCATATATAGAAAACCCAGAACAGTGCACCAAAATAAAACTGTTAGAATTAATCAATAGTTCAGTAAAGGTTCAGGATACAAAATCATTGCAAAATATCTGTTATATTTCTACACACTGGCAATGAGCTATCATAAAAAGAAGTTAAGAAAACAATCTCACTTACAGTTACATCAAATATTGTTAAAATGTTCACACTACTCAAAGCGATCTACAGATTCAGTGTAATCCCTATCAAAATTTCAATGACACTATTTTACAGACACAGAGAAAACAATCCTGAAATTTGTATCGAAACACAGAAGACTTGAGAAAACCAAAGCAATCTTAAGAAACAAGAACAAAGTTGTAGGAATCACATGTCCTGATCCTGTCGATAGATGCAGAAAAAGCATTTGACAAAATACAGCACCTTTTCTTAATAAAAACCCTTGAGAAAGTCAGAATAGAAGGAACTTACCTAAACATTATAAAACCACTTTATGAAAAGCCCACAGCTAATATCATCCTCAATGGGGAAAAACTGAGAGCTTTC
>NC_043701.1:118099300-118120653 GCF_006229205.1 Suricata suricatta | reverse complement strand
CAATGGAATAGAATGGAGAACCCAGAACTGGGCCCACAAATGTACAACCAATTAATTTTTGACAAAGCAAGAAAGAGTATCCAATGGAAAAAAGACTGCCTCTTTAGCAGGTGGTGCTGGGAGAACTGGACAGCAACATGCAGAAGAATGAAACTAGACCACTTTCTTACACCATACACAAAAATAAACTCAAAATGGCTGAAGGACCTGAATTTGAGACAGGAAACCATCAAAACCTTCGAGGAGAAAGTAGGAAACAACCTCCTTGACCTCAGCCACAGCAATTTCCTACTCAACACATCCCCAAAGGCAAGGGAGATGAAAGCAAAACTGAACTCTTGGGACCTCATCAAGATAAAAAGCTTCTGCACTGCAAAGGAAACAATCAAGAAAACGAATAGGCAACCAACAGAATGGAAAAAGATGACATATCAAATAAAGGGCTAGTAGCCGAAATCTATAAGGAACTCACCAAAGTCCACACCCACAAAACAAATAACCCAGTGAAGAAATGGGCAGAAGACATAAATGGACATACCTTTGTAATCCGCTTTACAGAAATTTATTATGAGTCACAGAGAGTTAGAAACTGCCTTTGAGCAAATGGCTCAAAAGTCAGAATTCACCATCAGGGAAAAGAGTCCAGTGGAAATTGTTCAAATGACATGCTTTGTTGGATACTGAACACTGCATGTTTATTAGCACTAAATTGGTGTTACCTAAACTTCGTTTTTCCTTCTAAACCTGTGTGTCTGTGTTTGATTATAGAAGACAGAAGGAAGAAATATAGCCTTGTAGATTTAGCTTCAGCACTCATAGTAAACATCTATCAGTAAAAATCATGAAAAAATGAAGAAAAATAAAGAGAAATGGGATTTTTTTAAAACTAAACTAGTGCTGCAATTTCTTAAATTTGGTGTATGTGTGTCAGGATTTTTTTTTGGGAGAATATTTTACAAGAATTTGGGTCAAAGTCTTCATGTACCTTCTCTTCCTAAAATGGGGGGCTAGTTTAAATATAAGAATATTAGAAATGCATATATTTATAGATATAAATATCTATAAATTATATAGATTATATATAAAGGTTTATATATAAATAAATTATATATTTTAGATATCTATACATACATGCATATCTATAAACATAAACATAATAAGGACTCTGTGTGTGTGTGTATTTCTAGCAGAGGTAAGACATGGTATAATTTAAAGAAAACTTGAAGAAACAAAACACTGATATAAAAATATAGTCAAGTAGAACGTGAGGTTGTAATTATAATCTTTGATTCACAGTAGGTTTAAATAAAACTTGAAAACACATATGTGATTTCCTCAAGGATAAAAAAGAGCACCAGGCTTGAGTTTTGTTTTTTTTTCCCCTGCCTCTTTTAATTTTGCTGGATCTAATCCCATGCCCAGGAAATACAGGAGTTACAATTAAAAAGTGATTATTTCTTTTTCTCTTTTACTTCCCTACTTATCTGTTTGAGTTCATCTTTTCTTTGCTGTGAATTTTTAGAATGTTTCCTACAGGCCAGGGAGTAAAACTCATTAATTTATTAAGGAGGAAAGGAACTAGAACTCTCTGTAATAACTTGAATCAGCAGCATAATAGATTACATTTGGATGTACAGACTAAGATCATTGTCATTATCATCAAAGCACATTTGGTGTGTTTCCATAGGCAGAATGCTTGACCTCCAGGAGTCCTCCTCTAGTCATATTTAAAGAGAATTTGACAAAGTAAAGCATTCGCACAAGGCCTGGCCTTCTTATTATATTGCTGTTTTTGTTTCCCTCTCAATTTACTTTGGGAATTTTTGAAAGTAGCAAAATAATCGTTTCATCTATTCTACAGCAATTGGGATTAATGCTACTCTTCCATTTCTAGAAGGTAAACTATGGGATAGAGTCTGCTCTTTGAGATTCTCCCAGTATTTGATGTTATTAACAATATTTTAAACAATATTTTAGAGCTAAAAACAGTTAAGTTATAAATGCCAAAGGAACAATATTTGGCTTGGTTTTTGTTTTGTTTGTTTTTAGGTTTACTTATTTATTGAGAGAGTGAGCAGAGAAGGGGAAGAGAGAGAGGGAAAGAGAATACCATGGAGGTTCCATGCTCATGGATCTCAAACTCATGAGCACTGGGTGTTATATGGAAACCAATTTGACAGTAACTATTATTAAAAAAAAAAAAAAAAAAACACACACAACTCATGAATCTTTAGATCATGACCTGAGTCTAAATCAAGAGTTGGACATTCAATCAACTAAGCCACCCAGGTCCCCCTTACCTTGTTGTTTTTAACTGCTTTATTTTATTTTAATAGTTCCTTAATAGATAACTGTCAATAAATGAATAAATGTATTATTCTTTCCTATTTGGCAGATGAGACATTTTCTCATTTAAATCTTAATAATGAACCTGAAGAGCATTATTAAGTTGCAGTTATTGATGAACAGATGGAGAGGTTTTAGGAGTGTAAGTAACTTGTCCAAATTCCCCAGGTAATTAGTTTCGGAAAGTATTGGAGACCAGCTCTATGTCATTCCAAATCCTTTGTCCTTAACCACTGTACTTTATTTAGCTCAAACTGTGTTTTTATGTTTTTGTTTTCTGTTTTTTTTTTTATTTTGTTTGTTTTTTGTTTTCGTTTTTGCTGCTAAGTCCTACCATCATTCATTCTGGAGATATTCAGATCTTTGATTTTTAATATTGATACCTGGATCAAGAGCATAAGAATTTCTGTCTGAGCTGCTAAAGCGGCAACTTTTGAAGCAGACCTAGGAGAATGTGAGACATGGGAAGTGGGTGTTTAATTTAGTAAAACTGTACCTTCTCATTTGTCCAGAACCTACCCTCACCATGGTGCACCTAACTTGTCATGAATCCTGCTTGTCTTGCAAAAGCTTATTTTTCAGAGCTTCCACTATTTCCCATTTCAACATTTTTTTTAGTTCAATGTAGCTCACTAAGCCTGTAAGTGCTAATGGGTAGTGTGTTGCCTTTCCAGGTGTTGTAATTGTGTTTTAATGAGAGTATCATGGAGCTAGCTTATTAATCCTCCATATGGGCTGTAATGATGACATTTATCAGACACTGACATATTTAACCCATTGTATTTTCTGTAATCATGCTTTGCTTCAGGAAAGCATTTCTCTGCAGCTTTTCAAATTGTGGTTATCTCCTAAAACCGCCTGCATCTCAGAGCCAGGGGGCCAACCCGGTATCCTTCTCCTCTACCCACTTCCTCAAATCCTTGCTTTTTCAGCCTCTTTTGTCTCCATCTCCTGTTACCTGCACCTGCCAGTTTCCAAGTAGTGTTACCTCATTCAAAGTTCTAGTTCAAAGGTCATTTCTCTACCTCAAATACTCTCATAATCCTAGTGCCACTACCATCTTCACAGATAATGAGAATATTAGGCTTGTTAGTTCCTTGATTTTCTTCCAACACTCTCCACTCCACCATAGGTAGGCACCCACAGCCCACAGTCAAACCTTTGAACCATGCTGGGGGATTAGGGTTAGATCAATGAGGCCCTCACTTTGGGCAAAAATTAAGGGGATGCCAATGAATCTCAATAATCAAGTAAATTATATTTTAATGCAGTATCTAAAATTAAAAAGTGATGTAAGAATTCTACAACAAATAGTTTATCAAAATATTGAATAAAGTCAAGATCAGTACACTGAAGTTAATAGTTATTTAAGATCTTGGCCAAAAGAAATTATCAAACATAGCAAATGAGAGAGGCAAAGGACCAGATTCTGAAAATAGTATTGATGAAAACCATGAACAAAAAATTATAATATATTCTCACTCTGGAATAGGATAATATTTTAACTAAAAATAATATTGTAAATTTGAATACTCAACACTTTTAAATTATTTTTTAAACTGAACATTGTTTTTAATTTTTCTAATATTTTTAATTTATTTTTGAGAGACAGAGAGAGACAGCTCAAGTAGGGGAGGATCAGAGAGAGAGGTAGATACAGAATACAAAGCAGGTTCCAGATTCTGAGCTGTCAGCACAGAGCCCGAGGCAGGACTAGAAACCATGAACCGTGAGATCATGACCTGAGCCAAAGCTGGACACTTAACCAACTGAGCCACTCAGGCACCACTTCATTATTTTTTTCAATAATGAAAGTGCATGGGCATGAGCTGGGGAGGACAAAGAAAAAGAGAGAAAATCTCAAGCAGGTTCCACACTCTTAGCATGGAGCCAGATATGGGGTTCAGTCTCATGAGCCCTGAGATCATAACCTCAGCCCAAATCAAAAGTCTGATGCTCAACCAACTGCGGCACCCAGGTGCCCCATACTTTTTTTTACAATTTTAATGTCCTAAAAAAATGTCCATGAAATAGCACATGAAAACATGTCTATGCAACACACTTTTATCCTTTTGCCTCTGATGTGGCTGCACATGGAGCTACTCGTTGTTACTTGTCATCGCTCCATCATGACAATGGATTTCCTCCTCTCACACCATTGCTGACTCCTGGGAGAGCCAGGTACCTACATAAAGATACAGAGACCCTTGCTGGGTTGTCAAGAGCTTCTGTTGCTCATGAGAGATTATCCTCAGTGGTCCCTCATCTTCATCCATGAGTGTGGTGAGTTAGTACTCCTAACACCACCAAGTGTAAGAAATTTTATAACAAGATTTTTATGTATTCTAATGTTCTGTACTAGAAACTCTAACAAGATCTTATGTGTGGTAAATTATGTCATATCACAGCTCTCTCTTTCCCTTGTTCTAAGGTTTCTTATTTCAGTGATACCAGGATCATGGTAGTTCCCAATGAGTAGAAATTATTGCAAAGGGGCCTATTGCCCAAGTGCTAGCTTCTTCCTTAGTCTGGAAATCCCCAAAACCCAAATCTGTCATTTCTTTTGTAAAAACTCCATTAAGAATTTATTGTGACACAATCTTGTACTTCCAACTTCCCTGATATCTGCTTACTGGCATGAAACACTTTAAAGTAAACTAACTATGAAATAATTATCCTTGTGTGCTATTGATTGTAATGGGTTGGAAAAATAACTGCCTCTGCTCTTTTACAAATATTTAAGACATGTTAACTTTAGGGTGTTTTGTGACAAAAATTTCCTATGAAAATTGATAGTTAAAATATTCTGTAACAAGCAAGAGTGAATAAAAATGAGATTAAAAGCCACAGAAAATAAAATGGCTTCTGCTAAATGCTGCTACACATGTTTCCTTCATAGTGTAATTTTTAGTTTAGTTCTTGGTATTTTCATATGTATGTGTGTGTGTTTAAATTATTATTTGAGGGGGAGGGAGGGTAATGGAGGAGGACACTTGTGGGGAAGAGCACTGGGTGTTGTATGGAAACCAATTTGACAATAAATCATTAAAAAATAAAATAAAATAAAAATTAGATTATCAAAATAATAAATTATTATTTGATTTCTAATTGTTAACACACAGTAAAAATTTGGTTTCAGGAGTAGAATTCAGTGATTCATTATTCATTATTTACATACAACACCCAGTACTCATCACAACAAGATGCTTATCACTTAACTAGCCCATCCCTCCAGCATCTCCCCTCCATCAACCCTCAGTTTGTTCCCTGTAGTGAAGAGTCTCTTTTCTTTGCTTCCCTCTCTTTTCTACCCTTCTCACAAGTTCATCTGTTTTGTTTTTATTTTTTTTTAATTTTTAACATTTATTTATTTTTGAGAGGGTGACAGAGACAGAATGCAAGCAGGGGTGGAGCAGAGAGAGAGGGAGACCCAGAATCCAAACCAGACTCCAGGCGCTGAGCTGTCAACACAGAACCTGACATGGATCTCAATCTCACAAACCATGAGATCATGACCTGAGCTGATGTTGGATACCTAACTGACTGAGCCACTGATGCACACTCATCTGTGTTGTTTCTTAAATTCCACAGGAGTGAGGTCATATGGTGTTTGTCGTTCTCTCATGGACTTATGTCACTGAACATTATACCCTCTAGCTCCATTCCTGTCATTGCAAATGGCAAGATTTCATTCTTTGTAATGGCTGAATTATAATCCATAGTGTATGTGTGTGTGTGTGCGTGCGTGCGTGTGTGTGTGTGTGTGTGTGTGTGTGTATTCCATATCTCCTTTATCCCTTCATCAGTAGACTGATATTTGGCCTCTGTCTATAGTTTGGCTGTTGCTGATAGTGCTGCTATAAACATTGGGGTGTGTTTATCCCTTCAAACTTGTATTTTTGTACCCTTTGGATAAATACCTGGTAGTGCAATTGCTGGATCATAGGATAGGTCTATTTTTAAGTTTTTGAGGAACCTCAGTACTGTTTTCCCCAGCAAACCCATAAGTTTGCATTCCCAGCAAAAATATAAAAGGGTTCCCCTTTCTCCATATCACAACACCTGTTGTTTCCTAAGTTGTTAATTTTAGCCATTCTGACAAGTGTGAAGTGGTATCTCATCATGATTTTTATTTGTATTTCCCTGATGATGAGTGATGTTGATCATCTTTTCATGAGTCTGTTAGCCATCCATATGTCTTCTTTGAAAAAGTGTCTATTCGTGTCTTCTGCCCATTTCTTCACTGGATTATTTGTGATGTGTCTGTTGAATTTGATAAGTTCCTTATAAAATTCATATACTAATCCTTTACCTGATATGTCATTTGCAGATATGTTCTTCCATTCCACCTGCTGATTTTTAATTTCATTGATTGTTTCCTTCGCTGTGCAGAAGCCTTTTTTCTTGATGAAGTCCTGATAGTTAATTTTTGCTTATTTTTCTCTTGCCTTTGGTGACATATCTATAAAGAAGTTGCTATACCTGATGTCAAAGAAATTATGGCCTGTGTTCTCCTCTAGGATTTTGATGATTTCAATTTATTTTTGTGTATGGTGTAAGAAAGTGGCACGGTTTCATTCTTCTGCACATTGCTGTCCAGTTTTCCTAACTCCATTTGTTGAAGAGATTGTCTTTTTTCCATCTGATATTCTTTCCTGCATTGTTGAAGATTAGTTGACCATATCGTTGTGGTTCCATTTCTGGGTTTTCTATTCTATTCCATTGATCTATGTGTCTGTTTTTGTGGCAGTCACATACCATTTTGATCATTTCAGCTTTGTATTTTAGCTTGAAATCTGGAATCCTGATGCCTCCTATTTTGCTTTTCTTTTTCAGGATTGCTTTGGGTCTTTTGTGGTTCCATACAAATTGTAGGATTGTTTCTTCTAGCTCTGTGAAGAATGCTGGTGGTATTTTCATAGGGATTGCATTGAATGTATGGATCACTTTGGGTAGTATAGACATTTTAACAATGCTTGTTCTTCCAGTGCATGAGCATAGAATGTTTTTCAATTTTTTGTGTCCTCTTCAATTCCTTTCATAAGTCTTCTATAGTTTCAAAGCACGGATCTTTTACCTCTTTAGTTAGGTTTATTCCTAGGGCTCTAATCATTTTGGTGCAGTAATAAATGGGATAAATTCTTTGATTTTTTTCCCCACTGTTTCATTATTGGTGTATAAAAAGGGAACAGATTTCTGTATGTTGATTTCATATCCTGTGACTTTACTGAATTCATGAATTAGTTCTAGCAAATTTATGGTGTGAATGTTTGACTTTCTTCTTGCCCATTTGAATGTCTTTTATTTATTTTTGTTGTCTGGTTGCTAAGGCTAAGACTTCTAGTACTGTTAAGTTGTAATGGTGAGAGTGAGCATCCCTGTCTTGTTCCTGACTACAGGGAAAAGGCTCTTATTTTTTCCCACTGAGAATGATATTAGGTTTGAATCTTTCATAGATGGCCTTCATGATATTAAGTTACATTCTTTGAGGTCTTTTTCAAGAATAGATGCTGTATTTTTTCAAATGCTTTTTCTGCATCAGTTGAAGAGATCATATGGTTTTTATCCTTTCTTATATATATTTTCAATTCTTTTTAGCATTCATTTATTTTTGAGAGATGGAAAAAGAAAAAGAGCAGGGGAGGGGCAGAAGGAGAGGGGAGCGAAAACCTCAAACAGGCTATATGCTGTGAGCACGGTGCCTGATGTGGGGCTATTACTCATGCACTGTGAGATCATGACCTGAGCTGAAAGCAAGAGTTGGATGTTTAATCAATTGAGCCACCTAGGTGCCTTTATTCTTTCTTTTATTAATGTGGTCTATCACATTGATTGGCTTGCGAATATTGAACCACCATGAAGCTCAGGATTAAATTTCACTTGATTATGGTTAATAATTCTTTTAACGTACTTTTGGATTAGATTTGCTCATTCCTTGTTGGGAACTTTTGTATGTACATTCACTGGGGATATTGGACTGTGATTCTCCTTTGTAGTGGGGTCTTTGTCTAATTTTGGGATAAAGGTAAGGTTGGCTTCATAGAATGAGTGTGGAAATTGTCTTTGCATTTCTATTTTTTGGAAGATTTTGAGAAGGATAGTTATTAACTCTTTCCAGAATTTTGCTGCAAAGCCAAGTGGCCCAGGACTCTTGTTTGTTGGGAGATTCTTCATTACTAATTCAGTTTCTTTGCTGGTTATGAGTATTTTCAAGTTTTCTATTTCTTCCTGTTTTAGTTTTGGTAGTTTGTATGTTTCTAGGAATTTGCCCATTTACTCTAGATTGGCCCGTTTGTTGGCATATAAACTTGTTTTAATAATGTCTTATAATTTTTTGTATATTTTGGTGTTGATTGTGATCTTTCCTGTTTCACTTGTGATTTTATTTATTTGGGTCCTTTCTCTTTTCTTTTTGATAAGTATAGCTAGGAGTTTATCAATTTTATTAATCTTTCATAGAACCAACTTAGTTTCTTTGATCTGTTCTCCTGGGATTTTTTTTCTGCATCATTAATTTTTGCTCTAATCTTTATTTTTTTCTCCTGGCTTTAGGATTTTATTTGCTGTTCTTTTTCTTTAGGTGTAAGGCTAGGTCATATATTTGAGAACTTTCTTGCTTCTTGAGGCATGCTTGAATCGCAGTAAACTTCTCTCTTAGGACTGTTGTTACTGCATCATATAATTATTTTAATGTAAAAAATTTGAGACATGCCAAATTATTCAACTGTATGTCAGCATGTGTGTGTGTACACACATGTTATATATATTTATTTAATTTCAAGTTAAAACATGCCAAAATCGTTTTCTGTAAGCACCATGAATATTTCAAAATTAAAACAAAACAAAAAAAATGGTTTAAAATTGCATCCTAGTAATATTTTTTAAAGATTATTCTTTGAGACTAGATTTCAAATCTGTGTGCCACATGAAGAGAAAATAAATTATGTATTACACCATATAAAATTACAATAGGCAAATTGTTTTAAAGTGGTTTTTGAAAATTACTAAGACTATTAATTTGCACTAATGGTAGTTATATAATTTAGTATGATAATCATAAGGTTAAAATCACATTTGCTTTTATAGATCTTTTGAGTTAATAAGAGTGTACTAATAAAGAATATACATGTAACATAAACATAACACACTCCTAAACTGTACATTCCATTTGTGTGAGTTTATGACACAGAATGTATAGAGCAATAAATCAGAATAGTGCCATGCCTCTCTTGGCAGGGGAGGTATTAACCAGGGAGAAATGAGGGAACCTTCTGGGATGACTCTGTATCTTCCCAGAGGAGTTA
The DNA here is from genome assembly GCF_006229205.1 of Suricata suricatta. Lineage (NCBI taxonomy): Eukaryota > Metazoa > Chordata > Mammalia > Carnivora > Herpestidae > Suricata > Suricata suricatta. Next base: position 118,111,003 of record NC_043701.1, on the reverse strand, counting down.
GTTCAACAGGTGTGCACATTTGTTCGAACTGTAAACTCTAATACTTATAATCAACATAATTTACTCTTTATTAATATCATGATAAAAATAAGTAAACAAAACATACTTTTAGTTGAAGTCTGCTTTACTCATTTTTAGGTCTTTTGAATATATTTGTATGTCAGGTAGTGATATGTAGTATTAAATTTAAAGAGGAGGGTTACATGTCATTAGAAAATATGAAATTTTAACTTTTTCCTTGCCAGTTTGGGGAAGACTATTATTTTTTGTGTGTTGCCTGATTGCTGAGGCTAGGGCTTCCAGTACTTTGCTGACTAAAAGTGCTGAGTCTGGATATCGCTTCTGTATCACAGAGGAAAAAATCTTGGCCTTTCCACACTGAGGAAGATATTAGCTGTAGGTGTTTCATGTGTGGTTTATGATATTGAGATATGATACTCTATGTTAGAAACCCAAAAGACTCCACAAAAAAATTGAAAAAAACTTACACATGAGTTCAATCAAGTCACAAGATACAAAATTAATATATAGGAATCAGTTGCTTTTCTATTTGCCAATAATGAAGTAGTGGAAAGATAAGTCAAGGATTGATTCCATTTAAAATTTCACCAAAAATCATAAGATACCTAGGAATAAACCTAAGGAAAGAAGTAAAAGATCTGTAAACTGTAACTGAAACTGTAAAATACTATGGAAGGAATTGAAGATGACACAAAGAAATGGAAAAACATTTCATGCTCATGGATTCAAAGAACAAATATTGTTAAAATGTGTATAACATCAAAAGCAATCTACACATTTAATGTAACCCCTATCAAAATACCATCAGCATTATTCACAAAACTAGAAAAAAAAACAATAGTAAAATTTGTATGGAATCACAAAAGACTCTGAATATCCAAACCAATCTTGAAAAAGCAAAACAAAGCTGGAGGCATCACGATTCTAGATTTCAAGTTATATTACAAAGGTGCTGTGAATAAGACAACATGCTATTGTCACAAAAACAGGCACATAGATCAATAGAACAGAAAAGAAAACCCAGAAATGGTCCCAAACTATTTGGTCAACTAATATTCAAGAAAGCAGGAAGGAATATCCAATGGAAAAAAACACAGCTTCTTCTGGACAGCAACATGCAAAAGAATGAAACTGGAGCACTTTCTGACACAAATATAAATTCAAAATGGATAAAGACCTAAATGTGAGACAGAATCTTAGAGAAGAATACAGGCAATAACTTTTTTTACATTCCCTGTAGTAACTTTTTACTAGACACGTCACCAGAAGTAAGGGAAACAAAAGCAAAAATGAACTATCAGGACCTCATTATGATAAAGTTTCTGTACAGGGAAGGTAACAATCAACAGAACTAAAAGGAAGCCTTTATAATGGGATAAAATATTTGGAAATGACATATCTGATAAAGGGTTTGTATCCAAAATCTATAAAAAACCTTATCAAACTCAACACCCAAGAAATGAATAATTCAGTTAAGAAATGGACTGAAGATATGAATAGAGAAGGCATCCAGATGGCAAACAGACACATGAAAAGATGCTCAACATCACTCCTCATCAGGGAAATACAAACCAAAACCACAATGAGATACCAAATCCCACCTGTAAGAATGGCTAAAATTAACAACTCAGGAAATATAGGTGTTGGAGAGGATGCAGATAAAGGGGAATTCTCTGGCATGTTGGGGGGAATGCAATCTTGTGGGGCCACTGTGGAAAACAGTAAGGAGGGTCCTCAAAAATTTAAAAATAGAACTCTACCCTATGATCGAGCAATTGCACTACTAGGTATTCATTCAAAGGATATAAAATACAGATTCAAAGGGATACATGTACACCAATGTTTATAGCAGCATTGCCAACAACAAACCAAACTATGGAAACAGCACAAATGTTCATTGCCTGATGAATACTTACAGAAGATATGGTATATATACACAACAGAATATTACTCAGCCATAAAAATGAAATCTTGACATATGCAAGTATGAGTACGGCTTGAGCTAGAGACTCATGCTAATGTAATAAGTTATTCAGAGAGACAGAAATACCATGTGAATTCATGCATATATGGAATTTAAGAAATTAAAAAAAGAACAAATTAAAAAGAAAAGAGAGGGGGACAAACTAAGAGATAGACCCTTACCAATGGAAAACAACAGAAGGTTGATAGAGGAAAGTGGGTGGGGATGAGCTAGATTGGTGATCGGTACTAAGTAGAGCACTTGTTATGAGTACTGGGTGTTATATGTAAATGATGAATCATTAAATTCTACCCTAGATACTAATATTACACTGTATGTTAACTAACTAGAATGTAAATAAAAACTTGAAACTACAAAGAAAGAAGAGGAAGGTAAGACCTGATAGTACAGATGGTGGGCTATTTTAGACAAGGTGGCAGAATAGACTTTTTTAAGAAGGTGAAACTTGAAAGAGACAGGAAGCAAATGAGGCCCTGAAACATCAGGCATCTGGAAGGAATGCTTTTCAGTCAGAGGAAATAGCCAGAGCCAGACTAAGATGGGAAAGTTTGAATTGTGCTTAAATTACTAGCAAAATGGCTGAGGCCAGGAAAGGGGGGCGGGGAGTGGGAAGAGAAAGAGAGAGAGAAAGAGGAGAAAGGAGAAAAAGATGAGCTAAAATTTGAAAATATGCTTTTAAATGTAACACAGTATCTTGTGAACCAAAGTGTAGGAATTAGTCATCTCCCTGTGAGATATAATTTAACTTTCGAAGTGGGCACGGGCTCTATTTCTTCCAAGTGCTCTTGTGTGTTTAGACATATGAATGTAACAGAGATGATTCTGGCAACAGAGAGTCTGTCACAGGAGCTTCAGCAGATGCTGGAAACCATGCAGGATGCAGGCATCTCTCTATTACAGGAAGTGGCCCCACAGAAGAGCACTCCATGACATTTTCGTAAAATTATTTACATACCCTAAACCACTTTGACTTACCTCCTCTAGAAAAAACATGTTAAGAAATATATACGTAAATCTATATAAATAATTTTAAAGGTATATATATGTATATATGTATATATGTATATATATATACATATATATATAACTTGTAAAAAGGATGTATATATGCTTTATGTATATAAAGTATAAATATCTTTTTTGGAATAATTAGAAAATTCTGCCGATGGTAATATAATCAGTTTCAATATTGTAATGCTTGATTATAGAGCATAGAGTCCTTGAAAATAGATACAAAAGATTATATTACTCCATTGCAGGAATATTTTAGTCTTCCCATTTGAAAATATAAATTATCATTTGGTTTTATAACAATAAAAATATGATCACTTAATAATGGTTTAGAAGAATTAAAAGCATTGATAAAAATGTGTGACATGAGTATTATACAATTTAATTTAATTATATTTTTTCAAAAGTACCATTCTTATTAAAAACAATCATGCCACAAATTACATGGTCTTTATTCAGAATTTCACAAACCATGTGATTTATGCACAAGAAATACTGTAGAGGTTTCTGCTACATGAACCTATTGAGGTATAATTTACATAAATAAAATGCAAGAAATTAAGTATTCAATATCATGAGTTTTGGAAGTTGCATACACCTTATTCCTCAAACAAGGAATAAGATATTTTCATCATTCCAGAAAGTACCCTCCTACCTCTTCCCAGCCAGTGTTCTCTTCCATTGTTACCATCACTGTGGTCATCATTGGAATAATTCAGAAATCTCACGCACGTCCTTACTGACCTTCAGTTTCTGTTAAGCAGTTTTTCAATCTTTAGGCTCAGTGTTGTAGTAGGAGACAGGCTCCAGCCCTCTGTTCAGGCCAGGCCTGGGGAACAGAAGCACACGGGTGGGGAGCAGGGCAGGGGCCGGAAATGGAATTTTTGTCTGCCTGCTGAGATGTGACTGGGAGGGGGTGAGATCATCCTAGCCAAACCCCTTCTGGGTGACGAGTCAGTCTTACAATAAGAAATATAATTGACAGAGGGCTGGGATGTTTGAATCCATTAGCCAATGTGTTTTCTCCCTATAGGAACATAGAAACACTAAGTCAAATTTCAACTCAAAAACTACAATTAGAATCAGAGTAAGTGAACAGAATTTCATGCTGACAATGGCTTGAGTTCATCAAATTTTGCTAGCCTAATGCATCCACTTGTGTTACAGGAATAGACATCTCCAGTATTTTTGTTCAGAAAGTTCTTTTTCTTGACAGTGCTGAAGAGGGAGGGAGTGACCATTTTACTCTGAAATTTGGGCAGTTATTTTTCCAAGTATGTGGCATTTCTGTTAATGTCCACATCCACATTTTTGAAAATATAATGTATATTAATAAGTGGTGTGTGCAATAATATGAATATAAACAAAAATTTTGCAGTGTTTCCTATGTACTTGGTTCTATGCCAAGGACTTTCCAGACATTGTTTTAACTTATTCTTCATGGCAACTCAAAGAGATAGAAATATATTCCCATTTTATCAGTGAGGTAACTAAGGTGGTATGTGCCAATCTTACTCTGAGATGTACTGAATATTCATTTTCGAGGTGACATCTGGACTTCTTACTAAATAAAATAAGTTAAAAAAAAGATTAGCCACCTAATATCAATTGGATGTCACAACCTCAGTATGCAAATGAACTAGTAAATACAGGTGATAAATTGGATTATAGTTATGGGGTTTTTAAATTAATTATTATAGGCTAAGTTTGCTATAATTTTTTGTGACAACAGTTTACTTAAAATAGGCTCCATCTGCTACAATAAAGGTAAATCTAGAAATAGCTTTCCAAAGATTGTCATCTGCTATTTTTAATGTGGCACAATTTTTTAAATGTTTTATTTATTTTTGAGAGAGAAAGAGAGAGAGAGAGAGAGAGAGAGAGACAGAGAGAGAGACAGTGTGGGCAGGAGAGGGTCAGAGAGAGAGGGAGACACAGAATCCAAAGATAGGCTCTAGGCTCTGAGCTGTTAGCACAGAGCCAGATGCCGGGCTTGAACCCACAAACCCAAACCATGAGATCATGACCTGAGCCGAAGCTAGAAGCTGAACCGACTGAGCCACCGAGGTTGGCACAATTTTAATACAATTCTGTTCATGTAAATATTATGCCAATCTTACCCTAAATATTACTTAGCCCTACTTCTGAGTCCTACTCTCTTCCGTCAACTTGGGTGTTTAAGTTATTTCAGATAAAAACATGTAACTCAATTTTAATCTCTGTTAGGAAATCTTTCCTTACATAAAATCATATGGAGTGAATAGATACAAAATTAGCAATCTTTAAGATTTTGATGATAATGTTGTTGGATTAAGTAGCTTGTGGAAAAATAATAAATCTGTAACAATGACTCTGTCTTACAATGTTATGACTCAATATTAATTCATTCAGAATTGAGATAACACTCTTCTTATCTCTACCATTTATACTCTGTAGAGAATAAGCTAGTGAAGCCTCTCTTAGGGTGTTTCATTTGTTTTGCTTCACTTTTATTTATTTTATTTTCCTATAAAGCAACCAGCCAAATAACTTGTTTCCCCTCCACATTGGCATTTTAGAGGTGATGTTGTACCTTTAGTTTCTCAGGGTGATGGTTGTATTTTTAAAGTATTTTTCTTCGGTAGAGCAGTGGTAAGTTCTGCTGCTTCAGTAGGCACAGCCAGAGCAGGAGGGGGCTCCTCGCTGTCACCTGAGCGAATCCAAAACTGGAGCCCCAGTATGACAGGCTCTCTGCCTTGCTGGAGCAAGCAGGTCCTCTGTCTTTCCAAAAGTATTGCTAATTGAGCTACATTGCACTGATGGAATGATGCCTGCCTACAGGTATTTCTGGAAAACTTTTGCAAGAGACTTTGTCCACACTATTTAATTAACCTGCTACTCAATTGCCAATTGGAAGAAATCTTGGACCCAAATAGGTAGCCTGATGCCTAGCTGGCCTAAGTATTATTTTTGGCTGAAAGAATAACATTGGAGTAGATTTGCATTTGGATCTGCTGCCATCAATGCTACCTGGCTGGTCCCGATGCGGCTGCTGTTACATGTGTTGTAATTCTGTTCAACTGCAAACCCAGCAGGAGAAAAATGGGGCACAGCTGGTGTAGCCTAGGCCAGAGGACTGTGGATTCATAGCATTATGCTCACAGGAGATGGAGTTTTAGGCTGCGGCATTAACAGTAACTGGACTTTAATGAGTTTCTAAATCCACTGAGACCTAATTCATTAATCTTTTCTCTCTGATAAAGGAATGAATGAATGAATGAACGAATCAATCAGTCAATCAATCTGCATTGTTTCTTAAAAGCCCCATCCAACAGGCTTTAGAGTCCGAGGTATCACTTTTCTGCAATTAATATAGACCAGTTCATAGAACTGGTGAGTAGAATACTGACCTACTAGAACTGGAAAGGCCCTTGTATTTCTTCTTATCCTGAAATTACTCAATTACTTTCTCATATATACAGAGGAATTATATATATCATCCAGATGGTCTATACACACACACACACACACATACTTTCATAAATTACATATATAGTCTCTGAATTACATATTTGTAGATGTATTTTGAGTTCCATGTAGGTATTTAGATTTAAGTTATATATAACTATATATGTTACATGTATGTGTACATGTGTGTATATCCTCATACTCATCTTTAAAAGATCTTCCCAAGATATTTGATATGTAAGAGATAGGCTAGCCTCATGGCATCCTCTGGCACACTCTGAGAGACCTTTTGTGAAAGTACTGCCTTCATCATGCACAATATTATATTTTGCTTTCTCATTTTTTGATGTACAACATTGAATTCCTGCATTTCATCCTAATGCACTGAATCCTTACAACTTGGACAGGATTCAATAAAATGATATAATTCCTACACAGTGCAATTAGAAATTACCATCAGATAGATTTTTTTAATCAATGCATTTGTACTATTGTTTTTTTGAGGGAGGTCATCCCTGACCACTGTGCTAAAGTTGTCTTTCCCACCAGATGGTTCAGTTTAGTTGTTAAAACTTGTATACTCTGCTTAATCCAGACCTTACTTGCTTTTGACCCCTGTTCATTATTAGATCACATGTCTAGAATTAACATCTGCACTCACAGCAATGAGCCTGATGCAGGGCTCAAGCTCATAATCATGAAATTATGACCTGAGCAAAAGGCAGCCACTTAAGGACTGAACCACCTAGGTGCCCCTAAAATTAACATTTTATAATATTTGTTTTCAAGTTGCAAGCCTTCACTTGGAAATTCAATGTCTTTGTTTTTTCTCAAAAGCAAATGATAACATTAAAATCACATTAGAAGTACTGAGGGTGCCTGGGTGGCTTGGTCAGTTAAGCATCTAAATCTTGACTTCAGCTCACGTCAAGATCTCATGGTTCGTAGGTTCCAGCCTCGTGTCTGGTTGCGTGCTGACAGCTCAGAATCCACCTGGGATTCTCTCTCTCCCTCTCTCTGCCCCTCCCCCACTCACAGGCTTCTCTTCAAAATAAATCAACTTTAAAAATAAATTAAAAAATAAAATCACATTAGAAATAGTGAAATGAAATTTCTGGTAACTTAATGTTATGAACATCCTACATCTGTGGGCGTTGTCTCTGAAATGACAGTTCCCTGTGGTGAGCGGCTAAAACAGGCATGTTGGAATTTTAGTTAAAATTCTTCAGCATTGTAGTTTCATCTTTCATAAATCTTGGGTGGTGGGTTATTTACTTTTATCTTCTTACTTTTGACTATTTAGGCTCATTTACCGTGGCCGTATTATCATCAGGGAGAGAGCCGGTCCAGCAGTAGCTTGTTTGAAATGGCTGTGCGGAGGGTAAAGGGTTTATTTTCCATACACTTACTACTTGGCAGGAACACACTAAGCCATCCAGGTCTTTAGTGGAAGCTCATGTGGAACAGTTTTTAAAAATATGACATCCCCGGATTATTTGGGGGGTAAAAAGAGAGAAGGATGTTTTACTGGCACGTGTAAAGGTTTAGGGTAAGTGCACAGGGCATAGTCCTTTCTAGCAGTAAGTTAGAGCAAGTTTTCTTTATAGCAGAAAAGACTGAAATTATAAACCAAGTAGATGTTTGTATTTAAACTGTTATGAGAATGTAGGTGATACATTCACACATGAAATGTGAAGAATTAAATACATGCATGCATTTGGGAGAGCAATCTGGAAGATTCTAAGAAAACTCATACTTACATAGCGTTTGATATAAAGAACAAAGGGGCGCCTGAGTTACTCAGTCAGTTAAGCGTCCAACTTTGGCTCAGGTCATGATCTCACAGTTTGTGAGGCCCCTTGTAGGGCTCTGTGCTGACAGCTCAGAGCCTGGAGCCTGCTTTGGATTCTGTGTCTCTCTCTACCCCTCTCTCTCCTGGGCTCTGTCTCTCTCTCTCTCTCAAAAATAAACAAACATTAAAAAAAAAAAAACCAATTCTAGGAATCTTGTACATGATCACAGAATATATAAAAAGTATTCTGTCCAGCATTGTTTTGGTGAAAAATTGGAAACAACCTACGTATCCATCAGTAAGGAAATAGTCAGTATTGTGCAGTGATTTTACATATCTGTGTACTTTGCAAAGTATCATTCAAAATATTCAAGAACACTCACTTTTAGAAATCCCCATCTAAGCCAGGAAGTAGAAAAAAACACATTAACCATACTTACGGATTTGGGGAGGAGATTATTATGATAATTACATTGTTTTCTGATGTAGATTAATCCTCAGGTCATCAAGTGCCAAAAACTACTTCATGAGCAGGCCTTAGGACTATTTGTAGAGGAACTGGAGCAGGGGCCCAGAGAAGGTCACTTCTACAACAGGGTTAGTGATGACTCAGCTCAAATTCTAAAAGATCCAGGAGACCAATTTCAGCTTCCAGCTCAAGTGCTAGAATTTTTTTTTAATGTTTTTATTTATTTATTTTTGAGAGAGAGAGAGAGAGAGAGACAGCGTGAGCAGGGGAGGGTCAGAGAGGGAGACACAGAATGCGAAGACAGGCTCCAGGCTCTGAGCTAGCTTTCATCACAGAGCCTAAACTGCAAGACCATGACCTGAGCCGAAGTCAGATCGTTAACCAAATGAGCCACCCAGGCGCCCCATAACACACTGGTTTACAGGCAGCAACGTATCAGGTCACATAAGTGGATTTCTGGTTTTAAATTGACATTATGACATAAACAGCATGAATGCAGCATTGTATAGAGTGACAAAAATTTACTTATAGAATGAATTTAAATTGTTTTAACAGCATGAGAGGAGAATACTAGTAAACATCTTTTTTCTTTTTTAAGAGAATTTAAATTGTTGAGTAAACTTAAGCTTACTGCAACAGGGATGTAATTCTCATTTAAGCCGTGCATCTCTAACGTCAGGAACAAATTGTGTCTAAAGCATGCTTGTTTTGTTTTCAAGAGAAGATCATCATTAAAATATGTTACGTGGAAAGTGGAATTTCTCATTGGTGGTCTTGGAAGACATTTATTGTTAGACCAAATTGACATTTGTTTTGTCACTGAGGGCTTTTGGAGGAAACAAAAAATTAGTTTTCTATTTCATTCTCTAAAGGGGATTCAGAAAATATGGTCTCAGTAATTTATCTTCATAGTACTAATTAGACCACATCCACAAACACACACTCAGTGCCCTGCACGTGGCATTTTAAGAGCTATGACCTGTTCTTACTGAAGATGCATCCTTGAATTTTTGTGAAATATTTTGAAAACCTGACCTCTGCACATGGCTTCATTTACACAGAGGTCATTGGTCCACCAGGGCTCAATAACAAGATTAATAGCTATTTTTAAGAGAGTACTGCCTAGGAGCTTTAAATGCATTATACTTTGGCCACACGGCAGCAACTGTAAAATAATGAGGACCATTACTAAGCACTTAGGACGTGTTAGGTCCTGTGTGAAGGTCTATCCTTGTTATAGAATTTACTTATTTATGTTAATGTTTGTTTTTGAGATAGTGGGGGAGGGGCAGGGAGAGAGAGGGAACCAGAGAATCAAAATGAGCAGAAACAGTGGAGTCTAAGGAGAGTCCCATGAGAGGCTATAACTCACCAACCAGAAGATCATGACCTGAGCCAAAGTCTGACACTTAACCCACAGAGCCACTTGTTATAGAATTTAAATCTCATGTGTAACCTGTGTCATAGATTGCAAAATTTAAGAGGAAAATAAATGGACTGAATAAGCAGATGAAAACAGTAAAGTTTATGTGAACTAACATGAAAAAGAAATCAAAAAGAAAACAAAAATGTGGAGTAAATGTGGGAAAATATAAAGAAGAGAGAAATCACTGTAGTTTTAGTAAGTAAAATATGTAGTGGTTATTTTTTCTCACATTTCCCACAACAGTAAATGATAGAGAACGACCATAATGCTAGCCGTGAAAATCATAGGAGTAATCATAAGAATGATTTGTGTTTACTCCGAGGCAAATACTGTGCTAAGATAATCTCAATTTATTGGAAGTTCTTGCTACAGGAGTAAACACTCCTCCAGGAACATCTGCCAGTATCTCAGAGACAGAAGACAGAAATGAGACACAGAGGAGTCTCTGAGGACAGGCTCAGTGATTCTAAGCAGGGAACTCATTGGCATTTGGTGAATTTCATGATATGATATTGAAGTGGTGGACATGGTGGTGAGGTTGATCAATAAATATGCTCTTTATTCAGATGAGCAGCAGAAGGCTGTCTCTAAAAAGTCGTTGTGAACTTCCTGTGCCAGAGAGTAACTTGTTGAATTATGATTTTATCTTCCCGTGAGAAAGTTTTTTTTTGTTTGTTTGTTTTTACTTATGTCTTGTTTTGTTTTGGATCAAAACAGACCACCAACAAGAAAAAAGTCACATTAATGTAGATGTTGTTTTATTTTTCATACTTCCCTTCTGTCCCGACCTGCTGGAGGGGAAACAACCATTCTTTACATAAAGGATTAGTCAAGATCCAAACCAATGTTTGGAAGATGAGGATTTCATATCAGGTTTCTGGAACATTCCACTACCATGTGTATTAGAATTTTCTGTTCTTTTGCTATTTTTCTGTTCTTTTATTGGATTGTATATGACACTATGAGAGCATAGGAATATTTAATACTATACACGCATGAACGCTGAATTATACATAGGTGCCAAAAGAAAAATTATGATCAGACTATTTTACATTTCTAAACCGGGAGCCATGAATGTGTAGCTCTAAATGAGAGATGTGGGGGTTATTAGTGAAACTCTAATTTGATTTTTTATTTCTTTTATCTCTATCTCAGTAATATAAAAGACACAGAAAAACCTATAAGAATATGAGTAGAACATTCTTCTAAAATTCTTTATGTTCCATCCTAAGAGGCTGATATTATTTCTGGGACTGCTCTGGTAAGCACCCTCTCCCCAGTATTATGAAATTCTCATATGAATATATATATGTGTTTGGACAAACATAAGCAATCATGGAATTCCTCTTTTAAAAGGGGAAGAGAGTGGTGGGATTTTCAATATCACAGTGATGACTTAAAAGGGAATCAGTCATGAAAGTTAACTAGCAAGTGTTTACTCTCTTGATCTGAAGGGGACAATAGGAAAACAGAATGTGGCTCTGGAATGATAAAATACATAACCTCAGGTGGCAGGGAAATCAAAATAATATAGGGTTTGTTGACCACGGAGA
>NC_043701.1:117991171-118096700 GCF_006229205.1 Suricata suricatta | reverse complement strand
TCCACCGCAGCAATCTCCTACTTGACACATCCTCAAAGGCAAGGGAAATTAAAGTTTTTTATTTATTTTTGAGAGACAGAGAGAAACAGTGTGAGCAGGGGAGGGTCAAAGAGAGAGGGAGACACAGAATCCGAAGCAGGCCCCAGGCTCTGAGCTGTCAGCACAGAGTCCAACATGGGGCTCGAACCCACAAACCATTATATCATGACCTGACCCAAAGGCGGACGCTTAACTGACTGAGCCACCTAGGCGCCTCTCATCTTTTTGTTCATTTCAAAGATTTTCAGAGTGGCCCCTCTGATTTTAATAAAATCGTACCTTTTGAAAGATAGTCACATGAATTAGATTTATAATGTGAATATGTATAATAAATAAGAGTCCAACAACCAAAGGTAAAATGTTAGATCTGGAATGACAAATCCATGAAAATCTGGCACAGGTTGTTGGACGTCTTGATTTCTCACAATGTTCCTGGAACCTCCAAATTAATGATTGTATTGTTTTGTTTTTTTAAATCCCTGTCCATTTCTCTTTCTCTTGTATGTTCATCTGTTGAGTTTCTCAAATTCCACATATGAGTGAAATTGTATGGTATCTGTCTTTCTCTGGTTGACTTATTTTGCTTAGTATAATACCCTCTCATTCTATCCACACTATTGCAAATGGCAATATTCCATTATTTTTTGTTGCTGAGTAGTATTCCATTGTGTGTGTGTGTGTGTGTGTGTGTGTATACATATATATACATATACATATGTATATATTTACACCACTTCTTCCTATCCATTCATGTCAATGGACATTGGGCTCTTTCTATAATTTGGCTATTGTTGATAGTTCTACTAGAAGAGGAGAAGGGTAGGGGATTAAATAGGCAATGGGCATTAAGGAGGACACTTTTAGGGATGAGTACTGGGTGTCATATGTAAGAGATGAATCACTGTGTTCAACTCCTGAAGTCTAGACTACATTGTATATTAACTAACTTGAATTAAAAAAAAATCCCATACCTAATAATCTGAGATTCATAATGAACAGAAACTTTTCAGAGTAGATTTCATACACAACCAAATTGTCACAGACTAAACAAGATAAGACTTAGGAACATTCACATAAGGTTTTGAAAAGTGACCCCCGGCAAATTTTGTCCAAAGGATACCAGCCTGGGAAAGAAATTTCTGAACTTGTCTGCTGTGAAGTTGGATCTCAGAATCAATTTATCAGTGTAAATTTCTGACCTTTTTCCTAGAAACTTCCTCTTAATAGATTCATCTAAATGGTGAGGATAGAAGGAAGCAATGAGTAATGTTGATAATATCTCCATTAAACATTAAATTTTTCAAACCTAATCAGAATATACAAGAGGCCCTAACGTAGATCTTATTTCCTAGTTCACTAAATAAAATTAGTATTTTGGGACTTGATGAAAACAAATGAAAGTTCAGATTCAATATCAATATTTACACTCCACAATCAGCTGAAGCAATTTCCCCAAGAATCCCCCATTAGAGCATGGTGTTTCCAAGTACATGGTCTCGGGCCACAGTAGAGAGGTGATCTGAAGTGGACCACAGTCATACTACCAGGCTGCTGTCTCAAAATATCATCAGATAATCTTTTGGTAATGCATACCTAAATTTATTAGAATGTATAGTAATCCGAGAGAACATTATTTTGAAAGAATTTTATCAATGTCCCAGAAGGGTAAGGCAGAGTGGGATATTTTTAAAGTTTTGGAGGCTGGGCCAAAATGATTTTATGCAGACCATTCAAGGCAGAGAACTAATGGAGATTGAGAAAAGTTGATATGATATTTTAGTATTGTTGGGCACTGTGAAGTCAATATTTTGAACCAATAAACTGTTGTTTAATCAAATGAACAGACTATTACCTACAGTAAATTCATCTGGAGGAATTTCATGGAAAAATAAATGACAATGAAGTTATTTAATGATTTACAAACAAATAGGTGGGTAAAGGTTTCCTGACAACATCTAAGCCATTGTCGCACACTCTTACCTGAGAAATGTTGACATAACTGCTCAGCCAGTCTCAGTTCTCACAGTCCTATACTATAGATATGAATAGTGAAGAGTTACCTGGCACTGACGATGTGCCAGGTATTGTTCCACCTGCTTTTACAATGACATCACTTAATCTTTACAGCAATTCTATGAGGTAAATATTGTTATTGTCTCCTTTGTACAGTAAGGAAGCTGAAACCCAGAAAGTATGAGTCACTTTCCCCAAAATATGGCAAGACTGAGCCATCAGCTAGGATTCAAACCCAAGCAAACTAGCACTAGAGGCTGTGTTCTTAATTATTTCGGTTTAATCCCTTTAATGTATTAACAATGTCAGTTGAGTTTTAGCAACAATAGAGAGCTGACCGTGTCATTAAAGGCGTCCATGTACAAGACAGCATTAGGCATACACATCAGACAGGCCCTTGATGTCTCACAGTGTCCTTGACAATTGGGATAGCAATGTCTAGAGAAAATTAACATCAGTATAGAAGGCGATCTACAAATACATTGCAGTCCCAACCTAAATTCTTGAGTTATTTTCTCTGGAACTTGATAGCCTGACTCTTAAATTGATTAGATGGGTGAGGGCGGGGGAAATCAAGGTTCATCAAGAAATTCCTAAGGAATAAGAATAAGATGGGCACATTTTTCCTACCAATTATGGATGCTCATTTTTAAAACTGCAATAAATCAATGTAATATTAGTGCAGGTAGAGACCAAATAAATCAAAGAAACCATATGAGAGGTATAAAAACTCATCCACAATTGTACCATGAATAAATAGAAGTATACACAGGGTGGCGTTTGTAGATTAATTGGATGTGATTAAAACTTTCATAAATTTTTCTAAGATAATCGAATTTTCACATAGAAATTGAAAATTGTTCTTCAGCATTTAGTAAACAATTACAACAATCAGTTCCAAAAATATTAATGACTTAGTTGTGAAAGACACAAATATAACACTGAAGAAATTTTAGAAAAATGTCCTTATGTCCTTATGACCAAGAAGGTTTTCTGAAGTAGCCATTTAAAGAAAAAATGTATGTTAACTATATATTAAAAATGATATATTAAGTTTATTTGAGAGACAGAGAGAAAGCACAAATGTGAGAAAGGCAGAGAAAGAAAAGGAGGGGGAGCAAGAGAATTCCAAGCAGGCTCTACACTGACAGTGTGGAGCCCGACACGGGGCTCAAACCCAGGAACCATGAGATCATGACCTGAAGAAAAAAATTAAGAATCTTTGTTGAAAGACCCAAAAGGGTATGGTAATATATTCCATAAACTGGTAAAATATATTCCTTTCCTTTCCTTTTTATTCCCTTCTTTCTTTCTCTCTCTTTCTTCCTTTCTCTCTTTTAATTTTTAAAGAAAGTAGTTAAATTCAAGTTGTTTAACATACCACATAGTATTGGTCTCAGGGGTATAATTTATTGATTGATCACTTACATACAACACCCAGTGCTCATTACAAGTGTTCTCCTTAATGCCCATCACCCATCTAGCCCATCACCCACTTCCCCTCCAGCAACCCTCAGTTTGTTCTCTTATGGTTTGTTTCCCTCTCTGTTTTTATCTTATAAATTTGAAATTACTTAGTAAATTTAAGTATCTACTATATTTATGACTTGGCACTTCTGTTCTTAAAAATATGTTCTGAAACATATTTTTACTCTAATTACTCACCAAGGGAAATAGGCCATAATATGCTTTGTTCCTGGCACACTTGGTTCATCACACGCACACACACACACACACACACACACACACACACACACACACACATAGAATCTCATCATGGAAATACCCTTGGTAGGAGAATGGTCACTTGGGTGTAGTCTGGTTATATGATGGAGCGTTCTAGAACATCAAGCCCGTAACGGTACATGCGTCAGCCTTGATTAATCTCAAAAGATAACGTTGCAAAGAAAGCGACAACTTGCAGTATATATTGAATATGATTCTATTATGCAAAGCAAAAAAACTTGCAAAATTCTATCATTAGGCACACAGAAAATTTATGAGGTGCTAGTAATCTTTTATGTCTTCCTGAGAGTGGTCTGGACATAAATATTCATTTCATTATAATATTATTGATTTTTAAATTCTACAAATATGTTAGGTGCCCTTTTTGTGTATCTGAAATGCTTGACATTTTTAAAAAGGAAAGGCAAAGTAATAGGAAACAAAGAATGGTGACAGAAGATGGATGGCAAGATGGCTTGCTGGGTAAATAAAACATTGTCCTTGCAAAACGTAAAGTAGTGTTAAATGTCTTGTTAAATTGTATGTTCGACTATTTTATTTGTTTGATTTTTTGGAAAATATTATTAGCTTGCTTTATTCCTAATGTACAATAAGTGCAAGAAAAATAGAGTAGCACTGGAGGAAAAAGAGCCGAAGTGTTTGCAACACAGTTGAATGCCAACAGCTACTGAGTGGCCGATTGAGCTTCCCTGGCATATAACTTGCTTTTGATTTGAATGTGATCCCCCCGCCCTTAGCTTTCCCACCACATCAAGGCAGCATCCTCGAGCAGTGGACTTGGGCTCAGCTGCCCAAGTGAACTAGAAGCTATTGACCCTTTGAGATTTTATCTGTCATGCTGCCATCGGTGTCCTGTGCCAAATTTCCTTCTGAATTGATGGGGATCATGCTGAGTTGAAGGAGACATTAAGGAGTAACTGTTACTCCGCATGTAAGAAGATGGCAGCTTCTGGAAGTCTTCAGTCTGGCAAGGTGACAGGAAGGCATTTCTTATGCCCTTAACAGGTTTTAAATCTAAGTGTGTTCTAATAAAACAGACTTCACTGCATAACATTCTATTTGTTATATGGTTTATAGGGTTATTTGTTTTACTTAGAATCTTTGTGATATTCTCCATATGAACTTTTCTAGGTAAGTGAATTTCTTTATTTTATATTCCAAATCACATGTATCTCAGGTTTTCTTATAAATGCAATACATGAAAAATTAGGATTTTTTAAGCAATTGGAAAGAACAATGGAAATGATAATAATAATTATTTACTAGACTTTTGTTGAAAGTTTTTACATAAATCCCCCTAAAATAAGGTCAGAATTTCTTCAACAACATGGGTATACTTTTTGATGGCTGGGTTCAAGTTGTCAGATTTTATAGTGCAAACAACAAAATCAAAATAGCCTGACTCATCTGAAGTGGATAAACAGGCACCAGATGATCGGAAAACCAAGCCTACTCCAGAGGCAAGATCAAGGAAGCCAGAGGGACACTCATGTGCACTGGAAATTCTAGGGGAATCCCCACTCCCAGTACTTGGGAGACCTAGGCTGCACATGAATTTCTCTCCTGCAGCTGCAGAAGAAGCATTGGCTTCTCACTTTGTGTTGATCTGAGTTCCTGGCTCGCTTGACCTTCTCTTTCTTCCAAGTGTCATTGTCATGACAGTGTATCCTCCTTGGCAGGTTACAAGGCAAAGCCTACCTGCAAAGGAATGTGAGAAGTGTGGTTTCAAGCTTCACAGACTCTGTGATAGAAAAGCCCTAGCTGGAAAGAGGGATTGGAATGGTGGGCCTGTCTGCAGTATGGGCCACACTGTTAGAGTCCACCCGAATCTTAAGAACTTAAAGTGATTGTTTAACGTTGTGCTATCATGTGTGCTTTTAGCAGTGGTGAATTCTTGTCTGAGTATCTCTATATTAGTATATTTCCCAGAGTAACATTCCCCTGTCAAAGGTCACTTTTCTTACAAATATTGCCATTTTCCTTTCCTTCTCTTCCTTTTTTTTCTTTTCTTTTTTCTTTTCTTTTGTCTATAGTTCCGCCTAAATCATCTAGTCATCTGTAGTTCCTTACTTTCTAGCCACCCCTGGGTCTTAACCTTTTAATATTTAACTATTTGACTAAACAAAAATATCACTTTATTTTAATTAGTGTTTGTTTTTATTATAAGTTCCATGGATGTAAATCTTTCTAAAATATACTGTATACTTTTCCATTATTGATAGAGTTTGCATAAATTAAATGTTATGGAGATGAGTTAACATTATTAACAGAAGTATTAATTAGGACAATGTGCCATGAAGCAATACCCAAGATATTTCACTGCAGAACATACAGAAGAACATTATTTGCTCCAGACAATTATACCTTGAGAGTTCTTGTATATATTTGTAATTACTTTTACTCTCTTTGCCCTTGCTCTCACATTGAAATTATGACTTCTCCTATGCACTTCTGTTTTCTCATGCATTCTCTACATTTCTTGATATTTTTAATACACTTTGGGTTAAGAAGAAAAAGCATTGTATTGTAAGAGTATGGAGGGAGTCTGGGTGGCTCAGTCAGTTAAGCATCTGACTCTTGATCTGCCCAGGTCAGTGATCTCACTGTTCATGGATTCAAGCCCCAGGTCAGGATCTGAGCTGATGGTGCATAGCCTGCTTGGGATTCTCTCTCTCTCTCTCTCTCTCTCTCTCTCTCTCTCTCTCTCTCTCTGCCTCTTCCCCTGCTCATCCTTCTGCTCTCTCTCTGAAAATAAATAAACATTTAAAAAGTAATCAAAAGTAGGTTTGAATCTGTCTGAAGGTCCAGAGCTTTCTCTACACATCAAGTTCATGACCTTTAGTGTATAAATATTTGGGATCTTGGGGACATATTAATCTCATTTCTTGGTTTTTTACTCTGACTATTATTATTGAAACAAAAACAATACAAAAGTAAAAGGCCTCTTGATAATAGGGATATTACCAAAGTGAATAATGAAAGATGTTACAAGAGAATAACAGGTCCATCCCCATATTAAAATGAACTAATCTGAGGAGAGAGATAACAAAGTCTCCTTAATGTAACAGAATTATGTTAAGATTTGTAGTTTTGCACACTTATAGAAAATGTGGATGCCTAGGTGGCTCAGTCACTAGAGCATGCAACTATTGATCTTGAGCTTGTGGGTTGGAGCCTCACACTGGGTGTAGAGATTACTTAAAAATAAAATCTGTGGGGGCCCCTGGATGGCTCAGTCGGTTAAGCACCCACTTTGGCTCAGGTCATGATCTCACAGTACTTTGGGCTCTGTGCTGACAGCTCAGAGCCTGGAGCCTGCTTCAGATTCTGTATCTCCCTTTCTCTCTGCCTCACCCCACTTGTGCTCTGTTTCTCTCTGTCTCTCAAAAATGAATAAACCATTAAAAAACTTAAAAAAAAAGAAAATCATGGTGTGTGTACCATTAGACATGCTGGGAACGGAGGGATGATTGTAAAATAAGAAACCATGCACCTCAGAAAGAAGCCGGACAAACAATTCTAACTATATATGTGTTTTCTGGACCCACCCTTGGCAGAATGTGTGATATGAGCAAACATAGAGAAATAAAATATGGAGTCCTGTCCTTGAGAAGTTCTCTTAAATCACAGCAGATCTTCCAAACCACAGGTGTCTGTAGAGGGAACTGTCTAAAATAAACCTGTGAGTGGTAAGCTCTACAGGACACAAAGCTTCCTTCATCATATGTTGTACATGTGGATAGCAAGTTGTCAAAAATATCATGTCTACATGCCAAGGGTGGTAAAATACTTACCATCAATATTTTGTTATTTTCAGTTTTTGTGAACCCTAAAGAACATTTCCAAGCCAAAAAATTAGTTTATCAAAAATATGATTTTACTTTTATGGCCACAGTTAAAATTATAGCACTAGCTGACTTTCTTGAAAGGATTGATTTGAAACAAGCATATGCATGTTTTAACCTATGGCCACAGTGCCTTCTGCCAGTTACAAACAGAAGTTTTCTCTCTGCCCAAGAAATGTCAGATTGTATTACCACCCTGATTTGTCTTCAGTATCAATCTGCAAGGTTTATGATGCAGAAAGAGATCCTCTGTTAAGTGAAAGAATACTGTTTTAAGAGTCATTGACACATGGAGACATTACCCCTCTGACACTTAATATTCATTGTGAACAATGGAGAGACCATAGATGCATTTGGAGCTTGTGGCTTTCAGCTTTGCTCTGGAAGGACTTCTGGCTGAATGGCCATAAGCACGTCATGCTAGGTGGAGTTGTACCTGACAGAGCATTGGGAATGCAAGATGAAACACATGGAGAAATAGGACTTGGGTGTTTTGTGGGTTTTGTGGTTGTTATTTTATTAGGCTCTTCTCCTGTTGCTCTGAGCTCCAGCCTCTCACCTGTCCCTCTCTCAGGATTTGCTCTTTGATAATGGAGCCTCCCTGGCACTTAGAAATGGGAAAATAAGGCAAAAGAAAAGTGTTTCTGAATATCTCATTATTTATATATCCAAATATATAAATGTCCTACAGCAAACAGGAAGCCATATACTTCCCCTGCTTCCTCTAACAACTCTCATGCTTCATACATCCAGACAGTCCCATCTTAGATAATGAAACAGAAAATTCAATATCGTCACTCTCTTCTAGGGATCCAGAAATATAAGCTAATATAATTTCATGTAAGTAGTACATTTACTCCAACACAATGGCGCTTGTAAGTCTCTTGGATCAGCTTTCTATTGAAGTATTGCTACCTCTGGAAAATCCACATCAGGCTCCCTGACCACACTGGAGCCAGCTGGTTCTCCCGGCACCTGGCAGCCTCCACAAACCAGGGTTTCTAGCTTACCCCAGCATTTCCCACCTCCTGTGGCACCACACCATGCTCTCCACCAGCCCCTGCAAGTCGAGGCATGAGGTGGGGCCCCACAAAGGGCAGGCTGACTTCTATAGACCCAGATTTTCACCTCACCCCAGGGCCAGGCGAGCCTCCATGGACCTAGGATCGAGCTCCTGCAGACCAGGGTGCCAAGGCACTGTAGCACCACACAGGCCCTACAGAACCAACTTGCAGGCCACCCCTCACAGATCATGCTCCAGGCTCATCTTGGCACCAGCCTGGCCCCATTGTCCCAGCCCTCAGGCCAGCTCTCATGAATCCAGATTCCTGGCTTATCCCAGTTCTGTACTGGACCCTGTGGACCCAGATATTGTGTCCCCACCCATAGTAGCTTGCACCTGTAAACTCAGGCTCCTGCTCATCTTCCCAGACCCAGGCAGCAGGCTGATTCCCCTTGTACCAAAGCACCAGGCCTGCCCACCTCCTGACCCAGGCATGTATCTGCCCACCTAAAGACTCCAAACAGCAAGCTTGCCCACAGATACCACCAGAGTCTCTGGATGGGCTTTTCCTGCCAAAGCCAGTCTGTAAAGTACCCATTTTCTCATATGCACAGACACTAATGTAAGGTCATAAGGATTATCAATAATCAAGGATATTCTGATACTCTGATGTGATGGTGGGTTAATCACTTAACTAGTGTAAAGGTCAAAGGACAAAAGTGTTAAGAATTACTATAGCTACAATAATCATTATGGATACACAATATAAAAAGAGTTAAGGTGTGACACCAAAAAATGCAAATTATGGGGGGTCATAGTAAAAGTATTGAATTATTGCATGCACTTTCAGATATGTTGTTATCACCTTAAATGGACTTCCATATCTATAAAGATGGTTTATATAAACCCCATGGTAACTAAAAAGTAAACTTTCACTAGATCTATAAGAGAGAAAGAGAATCAAAACATATAAAATGGAAAAATTACTAGTTTTTAAGAAAGGAAACAAAAGAGGAGAAAGGAACAAGGGAGCCAGAAAACAATAAGATGCAATTAGTAAGTCCATACCTAGCAATAATTACTTTAAAGGAAAATGGATTTAATTCTCCAATCAAAAGACACAATGAGTGAGTGGTTTAAAAACAAGACCCATCTAAATGCTGCATGCAAGAGATCCATTTTAGCTTCAAGGAAATATATAGACTCAAAGTAAAGGGATGGAAAAGGAGAGTCCATGCAAATGGAGACCAAAAGAGAGCATTTGTAGCTATACTTACATGAAACAAAATAGACTTTAAGTCAAAAACTGTAATAGGGACAAAAGAGATCAATATATAATGAAGAAAGGAGTAAATTCAACAAGAAGTTATAAGAATTATATATGTACCCAGTATCATAGGATCTGAATATATTTAGCAAGTATAAAAAAATCTGAAGGAAACTGTAGACAACAACACAATAATAGAGGGGACTTCAATATTCGACTTTCAACAATGGATAGATCATCCAGATAGAACATCCCCCGTAAGGAGGGGCCCTGGGTGGCTCAGTCGATTAAGCATCCGACTCCAGCTCAGGTCATGATCTAACGTTCATGGGTTCAAGCCCCGCATCAGGCTCTGTGCTGACAGCTAGCTCAGAGCCTGGAGCCTGCTGCGGATTTTGTATCTTCCTCTCTCTCTGATCCTCTCCTGCTCTCACTGTCTCTCTGTCTCTCAAAAATAAATAAAAACATAAAATTTTTTTTAAAAAATAAGGAAACACTGGATTTGTACTATACCTTATATCAAATGGAGCTAACTGACAAAAACAGCACATCCCCTCCAACAGCAACAGGATATATATTCTTCTCATGTGCACCATGAACATTCTCCAAGATTGACCATTTGTGAGGTCACAGAACAAACTTTAGCGAATGTAAGATTTAAATCATACCAACTATTTTTTTCTGACCATAGTGGCATAAAACTAAAAATAAATAACAGAAGGAAAACTGGAAAGCTCACAAATGTGTGAAAATTAAACACACACCTAAACACCAATGGGTCAATAAAGAAATAAAATAAATTTATCTAAAAATAAGTGAAAACAAGTACACAGCATACCAAAATTTATCAAAGGAAGCAACAGTACTGCTAATAGGGAAAACTGTAGCAAAAAAACATAAACAACAAAAAACTGCTTACATTAAGAAAAAAAGAAAGATCACAAATAAAAACCTAACTATGCACTTTAAGGGACTAGAAAAGAATAGACTAAGCACAAAGTTAGCACAAGAAAGGAAATAATGAAGATCAGAGCAGAAATAATAGACATAGATAACAGGGAAATAAAACCACAGAAAGGTCAATGAAACTAAGAGCTGTTTCTTTGAAAAGGTAAACAAAACTGTAAAACATTTTGCTAGATTAAGAAAATAGAAGATTTAAGTAAATAAAATCATAAATGACACTGCAGAAATACAACAGATCCTGGATTACTGTGAACAATTATACATAAATCTACAAATTGGATAAACTAGAAGAACTCGATTAATTCCTAGAAACATACAACCTACTAAGATCAAATCATGAAGAAATAAAAACTTGGAATATATTGGGGCACCTGCGTGGCTCAGTAGGTTAAGTGTCTGATTCTTGACTTTGCCTCAGGTGATGATCTCACAGTCATGGGATTGAGCCCCACATTGGGCTCTGTGCTGACAATGTATAGCTTGCTTGGGATTCTCTCTCCCACTTTTTGTGCCCCTCCCCTGTACTCCTGTACATACATACACACATTCTCCCTCTCTCTCTCTTAAAAATAAATAACAAATAAACATTAAAATTTAAATGATTATCACAGTAGATGCTGAGAAAACATTTAGTGAAATTCAGTATTTATTCATGATAAAAACTCAACAAATTGGGTATATAAGAAATGCATTTAAATATAATAAAAGCCATATACAACAAGCCCACAGCTGACATCATGGTCAATAGTGAAAAGCCTAAGGCTTTTACTCAAAGATCAGGATCAAGACAAGGTGCCCTCTCTCACCATTTTTATTCAACATAGTATTGGAAATCACAGTCAGAGCAATTAGGCAAGAACAAGAAATAAACGATATTCATATCAAAAAGGTAGAAGAAAAAACTGTCTTTTTTTGTAGGTAGTAAGATCTTATATAAGAAAAGCCTAATGATCCCACTAAGAATCTTTCCAAGTAAACAAATTTAGTACATTGTAGGATACAACATCAACTTAGCAAAATCGATTGTGTTTCTATACACTAACAATGGACTATCTTAGAAGAAATAAAGAGGGGCACCTGGTGGCTCAGTCAATTAAGCATCCAACTCTTGATCTCAGTCAGGTCTTGATCTCAAGGTAATGAGTTCAAGGCCCAGGTTGGAATCCACATTGGACATGAAACCTACTTAGAAAAGAAAATAAAACAATCTCCTTTGCAATGCCTTCTAAAATGATAAAACACTTAGGGATAAATTTATGCAAGCAAGTAAAAGATGTGTACACTGAAAACTGTAAGATATTAATGAAAGAAATTGAAAAAGATACAAATAAATGGAAAGACATCCCACATTCATAGATTAGAAGAATTAATATTATTAAAATGTCCATATTACCAAGAGCCATTTATATATTCAATGCAAACCCTATACAAATTAAAATAGCCTTTTTCTCAGAAATAGAAAAAAACCCTAAAATTTGTTTGGAAACACAAAAGACCCCGAATAGACAAAGCAATTCTGAGAAAATACAAAAAACAAAAAACAAACAAACAAAAAAAAAAACAAAAAAACAAAGCCAGAGCCACCATCTAACCTGATTTCAATCTTTATTACAAAGCTGTAATAATCACAGCCATAACTTCAGTTTGAGAGTCCAAAAAAGACCAAAACAATTTATATTTTACAACAGAGCCAAGAATACTAATGGTAAAAGGATAGTTTTTTTTTTTAATAAAATGTGTTTGGAAAATGATAATCACCTGTAAAAGAATAAAATTGGATTCCTTCCTTATACAATGTAGAAATTAGTTTGAAATGAATGAAAGACTTTAATGTAAGACCCACAAGTGTAAAACTGTATAGAAGAAAGCATAAGGAAAAGTTCTTTACCTTGGTCTTGGCAATGATTTTTTTTAAATATGACACCAAAAATGCAAGAATTGAAGCCAAAAAATAGTGAGACTCAATCAAACTAAATAGGAAACAGCAAAGGGAACATCCAGCAAAATACCAAGTCAACCTATGGAATGGAAAAAAATACTTGCAAACTATCTGATGAGGTTTTGATTTCCAAAATATATAAAGAACTCATACAATCCAATACCAAAGAGCAAAGAATTAGATGGCCAGAGAACTTGAACATTTTTTCCCCAAAGATGATATACAGATGGCCAGTAAGCACATGAAAAGATGCTTAGCATCACTAAAACTCAGGGAAATGGACCTCAAAACCACAATGAGGTATCACCACTTCACACCTGTGAAAATGACTGTTATTAAAAAGACAAGAGATTTGTTAGTGTTGGTGTAGATGTAGAGACAGGGAGCTCTTGTGTATCATTGATGGATTGATGGAGATGTAATTTGGTGCAACCACTGTGGAAAACAGGATGGGAGTTTCTCAAAATAATGAAAATAGAACTATTTTATGATCCAGCCATTGCATTTGAAGTATAAATCTGAAGAAAATACTATGAAAGAGATATCCATAGCCCCATGTTCATTGTACAGTTATTTGCAAGAGTTAAGATATGGAGACACTGAAAAAACCTGTATCCATTGTCAAATAAATGGATGAAGAAAATACAGTGTATGTGTATTTGTAAAAAACCGTTATTCAGCCACAAAAATAAGGAAAACCTCCCATTTGCAACAATACGATGAACTTTGATTGCTTTATGCTAAGTGAAATAAGACAGAATAAGGGAGATATTTAATTTTCTCACTTAGATATGGAATCTAAATAACCCAAACTCCAGGGTGCCTCGGTGAATCAGTCAGTTAAATGTCTGAGTCTCGTTTTCGGGTCAGGCCATAAAGCCTGGATAAAGGAGATAAAGCCTTGTATTGGGCTCCATGCTAAGTGTGGAACCTGCTTAAGATTTTTAGTCTCTCTCTCTCTGCCCCTCCCCCACTCATGTGGACCTGCATTACTGCTTGATCTCTCTCACTCTTTCAAAAAAATATATATATATACACACACATTATATATGTATATATATGCATACATTATATATCTATATATTGCATGCATTATGTATATCTATGTATATGAATGCCAAGCTCCTTGGAACAGATAGAATGTGGTTGACAGGAGCTGAGGAACTGCAGTGGTTGGAAAATGAGACATTGACGTTGGTCAAAGGAAGCAATCTTCTAGCCCAAAGGTGAATAGTTTCTGAGGCTCTAATGTACAATGTGGTGAGTGTAGTTAATAATACAGGATTATCTGCTGAAAGCTGTTAAGAGTGTAAAGTTTAATATTATCACACACAACAAAGGAAGTGTTAACTGACCTTAGTCTGGCAATCATTTCACAATCTATATATTTATCAAATCTCACATTGTACACCTTAAAGTTAGGCATGTTTACATGGATATAGTGTTTTCTGATGTAAGTCATTAAATGATTAAAATTTTGTCTCCCTGATTTAGTCTGGTTTGTCTTTTTACTGATAATTTAGGCACTCATAATCACCTTGTGGCAGGAATAGGCCTTAAATAGGCAAAGCAGGCTGTAAACAAAGATTTATTAACAATCTCTCTGTCTGAAAATGCAGCTTTAGTTTTTGACCTTATTGAGTGTCTTAGTAAGAATCATGATTGACCATTTCCTCTGAGCTACTTCATTATGAATAATTAGAAAATAACAAATTAGTTTTCAGAAACAACATAGATATAAACTCTTTAAGTGCTTTTCATAAAGTGTTTTAGAATAGTTTTGTTTTTCTCATTCACACAAACCCTTATTCTTTCTTTTCTTTTTTGTATTTCAATTATAAAACCTAAAGACAAAGCAGATGATGTGGCAAAACAGGCTACCCAACAGAAAATGCCTTTTAGAAAGATTTGGAATAACAGCAAAATCCTGCAAAGAACTCTTAGAAGGGAAATGCAATTCATTGTATATCACATTATTAGAAGAGACTTTTCATTTTAGTTGCAAGTATGGCTCAATTTTAAAAAGGAGAACCTTTGCACGATTGTATTACTCTATCTCCTTAACAACCTGTGGACATATAATTAAATATAGTGTCACTTCACCAGCAAATTAAATGCACGTCAAATATACAAACATATCCTAGGCTTATTTTGATCTGCTAATAAAATACAGCTTTCTTGTGAATGTTCAAAAAGGTAACAGTGCTACTTACATAAGTTAAAATGTGTAAAGCCATCACTTAAAAATGTAGAGATATACA
Organism: Suricata suricatta; assembly: GCF_006229205.1. NCBI lineage: Eukaryota > Metazoa > Chordata > Mammalia > Carnivora > Herpestidae > Suricata > Suricata suricatta. The sequence continues at coordinate 118,081,621 of NC_043701.1, read as the reverse complement.
AATTTTGTGTGCTGTTATATCATTTGGATAGAACAGAATTTACCTAACAGGAAATTCTAAAGCACCTCTGTGTGCCAGGAGCTATTCTATAACATAGCTTCTGTTTGCCAAGAATGCAGCTGAGCTACAGAGAATTTAAGTAACCATCAAACATGCTAAAAGCCAGCAAGTGGTAAAAAGTGGCTAGGACTGAGCCCTAACCATCTGCCTGCCAAGGCTATGTCCATAACCACAGTACTGATAGCTGTGTCTCATGTCAGTCTCACATATTACACCTTGGACCAGGAATGATACCATTCACTGTGAAAACCACAAATGTTGTCATGGTTGCCTGCTGGAAGTTTACATCAATAAGGAAAAACTGTCACCATCAACAGAAGGAAAAACCCCAAAAGCTTCTAATTCATGTAGTATGAATTAGATGTAATAAAGTCACTTTGGGTTGTAAAGACTAGCAGGTTTGAAAATACATTTACATGAAATTATAAAATAAACATAGTAATATTTACAGTGAACAAAAATAACTTTAAAATATTTAATCGATCTTCTGATCAGACTTCCACTGACAATTTATTTTCTGCCCTGTCTTTGATGTACAGCCCCTGACTTACCTTTACTTCAACGTTTTAGACCCTTTAATTTCTTAATAAGAATGGGCGTCCCTCTGTAACCAACTGTCATCTGTGAACAAGACTACTGTTGTTGATAGACCAATTAGAATGAAGTGAAATAGTTTTGAAAAAAAACAGTGGCTGAGAAAGCCACAGTCTCTACAGTAAATCATCCTAAGGAAAGCAGTGATGGGGAGCAATACTCTTAATGACTGCAGTGGGCATTACCAGTCCATGTTGTTGGGACATCTTAACCACGTTATATAATTCAATTAATAATGACACTAAGGCATCATAAAATATGGGTTGCTTCCTACATAGTCAAATTTGAATCCCTAAATGCTGACAGAGTAATCATAAGAGCATATCCTATTATTTTTAAAATTTTTTAACATTTATTTATTATTGAGAAATAGAGAGAGACAGAGCATGAGCATGGGAGGGGCAGAGAGAGGGGGAGACATAGAATCTGAAGCAGGCTCCAGGCTCTGAGCTGTCAGCACAGAGCCCGATGATGGGTTTCGAACCCACCCACGAGCGGTGAGATCATGACCTGAGCTGAAGTCGGACACTCAACTGACTGAGCCACCAGGCACCCCGAGCATATCCTATTCTTGAGCTGGAAATGATGTAGTCACTGTGCCCTGGAGTTTAATCCATCCGTTTAGCTTTTCATCAGTCATGGCCAAGTCCTTGTCTTTGTTGACTATAGCTTTCGACAATATACCTTTGAGTGTGGTCCCACTGATCTTACAACTCTCAACATCAGACTTCTTTTCTTTTGGGTGAGAGAATCAAAATGTAAAGCAAGACATTTCTGTATTCTGATGTCACTCTGATGTGTATTTTCCTGGAAATGAGTATTCCAATGATCTACAGGAAAGGTAAGAGTAGTCCTTGTGCTGCTCCTTGTGACAAGCAAATTGAACCTAAAACATTTGTGCAAAATGAAATGTGAGGAGAGCACAGCATCTCTTTGAACAAGAGGCCAGTTTTATAGGAACTAAGCAACTGATTCAGTGTGTGTGTGTGTGTGTGTGTGTGTGTGTGTGTACATACACAAATGCAAGCTTCTAAACCAGAGAGTTCAGACAACTTCGGATATCCAAACTGATAGCAGAGGAATATTGAGAAGAATAGGGATTTCGGAAAATCTGAAACTTATTCTTGACCTTAATCATTTGGACACCAGTGCATCTGATGACCACAGTGGGGACCCTTGGATGACTGTGAGTTCCCCTTTACTTTCCTAACCTGAGGTTCAAAACTTTGTTGCATTTAGCAAGTTTAAACCAGGACAGTGCGTCTACAGTGATATCTGGAATAAGAATTTTAGCATTTTTGTCCATATAACCAAGAGTGACATTTCATGTGACTACTTTTATCCTTAATGAGAATGTACTTTACAATCACATGCAAAGATAAGATCAGTCCTCACTGAATACATGGGGAAGATAGGAGATTCTCTACTATCTTTTGATCAAAGGGAAAAAATAAGAATAATTTTTTAAATATATTGATTTGGAAATAATGATACTATAAGAATGAAAGACATATCTATTCTGCCTTTACATTTTATGAGACACCATTCTTAGAAATGACCATAGATAATCTCATGTATTCTTGTCCTAGTAAATCTATGAGGTAGTTATACTTGCTATTATTCCTGTTTATATAAATTAAAGTACAAGAAGTTAATAATCTGTTCAACATTCCATTACTATTAAAGGCCAAAGTTAGGATTTGGAATGAGGTTTTCTGATAGCAAAGCACATGTCCTTAACCTCTATATTATACTAGGAAGAAATTCCATTAACATCTGAAAACACTCCCCCAAAAGATTTGAAATGACAAATAGGAAGAATCTGATAGGTTATTTCTTTATTCATTTTTCATGAAAGAGATTACCCTATTGTTCCACAAATATATTAAATTGAGATTGTAACATGTCAAATATTCTACTAGGGTATAGAAAAATTCACTGATAGTCATAGGCAGCTGGTAAGAAAATAACTGCATAAGAACTCTAAGGTGACACAAAAGTGTTTGTGATATTGATATCTTAAAGATTTGGCATCTGAAGTTTTATTTCTTCGAGTTCATTTTGACCAAATCATGAAGACCTTGGAACACATCTTGTTATTGTTAAGATATCGGTGCAATCTTGCTCTGTGATTGTTGGACATGTAGTGTTCTGACAGAAGTTGCAGTCACTTGGAGTCAAGTGAAAGTCTTCTCCCTTCTCTTTCCATTGCTCCTCTTTCTCTAACAATTGGAAACCTCCATGGTCTTCCATTACAGTCCCACAGAATCTCAAAGTACTATAAAATTTGTCTATCACCTTCTTTACCTCAATGGTAGATTTTTCAAATATAGGTGTGTGTGTGTGTGGGGGGGTCTTGTTCCCTCTCCCTCTCTATGTCCTTGGCTGAGACACCTTGTAATAAAATATATGAATTAACAGGAGGAAAACAAAATTACTCACAAAGATATGAGACTAAAAGGCAGCCAGCTAGTTGAGGCTTATATACATGACATCCGGAGCTAAGGAAAGGGACAGAGATCTGGGGCTTCAAAGGAGAAGGAGGCAGTTCATAGCAAGATGTGATGAGAACATGTTCAGTAAACAAATGTTTGCCTTGAGGTGCAGATAAGGCTCTCCAATGAGAAAGTTATCTCTGGTAATAACCCTCTTGCTGGGATAGGTCCCCTTTCTAAATTTTTATATTGTAAAAGGAGGGTAGCAGGACATTTAAGGCACCTATAAAATTGTAAGTGTAGGTACTGCCTGGATAGTAGGCCCCTGACTTAGAAGAGGGGTCTACAGGAGACACAATATGCCAGTTATTGACATGGCCAAGGCAGTTACAATATTAATATATGCAAAATGCCAAGTGAATAGGTTTACAATTTTATTGAAAAAACATTGTTTGGCCTTAGAAGGATGTTTTGAGCATAGTCTACAGTGGAAGTGGGTTTTCCTGGCTGTTCTCACTTCCTGGTGTAGACAAGTTTGGATTGTTGCCCTTCTGTGGCCCATCTGTAGCATGCTCTGAGCTTCAGGGTACAATAAGAATAGAATATTGCACATGTAGGGCCTTTGAAACCAAGTCATTGCATATTTTTTCTAATATTTCCTTTTGGAATTTATTTATTTTTAGTTTTTTTTAGTATTTATTTTTGAGAGAGAGAGAACACATGTGAAAAGGGGAGAGGGGCAGAGGGAGAGACAGAGAGAGAATTCCAAGTAGGCTCTGCACTGTCAGCTCAGAGCCCAACGTGAGGCCAAACTCTCAAACTGTGATTAAGATCATGACCTGGCTAATATCAAGAGTTGGACACTTAACCAACTGAGCTATCTAGGCACCCCTATTATTTATATATATGTACATATATGTATGTATATATACATACACATATATATTTTTAATTTAAATTCTAATATATATACATACACATACACATATATTTTTTTAATTTAAATTCTAATTAGTTAACAGACAGTGCAATATTGGCTTCAGGAGGGGAATTTAGTGATTCATCACTCATGTATAACACCCAGTGCTCATCCCAACAAGTGCCCTTCTCCATGCCCATCACCCATCTAGCCCATCCCCCCAGCCACTTCCATCTGTCAGTGTTCAATTGTTCTCTTTCATTAAGAGTCCCTTGTGGTTTGTTTCACTCTCTTCTCTTCACCAACCCCATATGTTTATCTGTTTAGTTTAAATTCCACCTATGAGTGAAATATATGGTATTTGTCATTCTCTGACTGACTTATTTCACTTCATATAATACTCTCATGTATCCATACGTCTTTCTGCATTTTAAATCCAACTTGTTGCATGAGATTATTTAAAACTATTTGGCTTATTTTTAGCTGTATGACAAATTTGCAGAAATAAATCACACTGAGCATTCAGGCATTTGCATTCATATCCTGTACTTTACAATAAATTGGATATGGGAATCAGGTAGGGTCCTAAGAGGTTAGAAATCTGAGGCATGAAAGACAATGAATTTATGATTTAACCAGGACAGTGAAGGATGAAATTAAATACATTAGTAGAACGTCATCAGCTAGCCTGCATTTCATGTGGTGTACAAGCTATCCATAGACCATAGAGAACACCATCACCCAGCCCCCAAATTGCTTTCTAGCCTTTATTTTGATCTCCATTTTGATATTTTGAGTACACAATACATCACTGGGCATTCCATCCAAAATTACTTTCTTTTGAAGACAACTCTGAATATACTTTAATATTGGAATATTTTTGTGCATTTCAAAATGAATTAATTATGCTTTCACAAATGCATGATTCCAAAACAAATATTTTAGCTGTTGTGAACAATCCTATTATTAATATAATATTTTTAGAGACCTACTAGTATCTTCATTAATATTGCGGTCTTTCTAAAAGTTAAATGATGTTTGGTTTGATCTCAGAAAGATAATGTATTTTTAGACATGAGAATATCTTACTGGGGGTGGGGTGGAGCCTGAAGAGTAAAGCTTAGGGAAACTCTTCTAATGGGGACTGACTGGGAGGAACCACACTTGCGGCTTTATGCATGGGCTGTTTGTGCTGGTGAAGACATGGTGAGAACAGAGGCTTCTAGGCAGCTCTCATGGTCAGTGGGAGATTGTAGCTGGGAAGATTGTAGTTCAGAAAAAATCAATAGACATTCTTTTAGGACAACTATTAAGAGAGAATACTAAGGTTTAAGGTGAATATGATGCATATTTGTTCTGAAGGAGTTCTTGTGAGAAAGACACACTATGTTTTCAGTGGGGTGATGTATCCCATAGAATAAAGTGGGCACAGAAGAAATATAAAGAAGAAGTATTTAATCTATACCAACAACAAGGAAGATTTTTCTAGATGAGATAACAGCTTGCAAGGTTTTCTAAAGAGAAATAGAAGTCAACCAGGAGAAGGAGAAGAGGAAGGACATTTGTGCAGAAAATATGAATTTGGTTTGTTGTGGCTAGAGAATGGACAGAGGGTAAGGGGTGTAGGTAGGGTTGGGGATGGGGAATCACACTTGGCTTAGCTGAGTAGAGAAAGTGTATCCGTACATTTAGTGGTAGCCACCTGACAAAAGAATAGTCTTGAAAAGTAACTCCTCTGTAAAAGACAAGCAGAAGAGATGTTTGGTAATCCAAGAACTGCTTCTGGTAAGAACTGGTCATGTTTCCTTTATTTTCTTCTCCACAGATGGCTCTGCCTTCTAGTGTATCTCCTTTCCACTTACATTGTCCATGAGCTTATTAAGGAATTGATTCCACAAATACCACATTGTACTACACCTGTGTGGTTGGTTATGAGTTTTTGTTCTAGCTGGACTCTAACCTTTTTCACCTGAGACCCTTGAAGAAAGGAGCTGTTTAATTTTGTATTTCCATGTTCAGCACAGTAATTTAAGTATAGATTTGAGTAACCAAATAAATAATGTTTGAATGCATAGAGGAATACAAAACTAGATGCACAAAATTTTATGAGAACATGAGGCGGAAAATAAATTCCGACTGAAAAAGTGGGCAAGTTCTCATAAAACAGGAGAAATCTTGTTCTACAAAAGAAAAAAAAAAAAGAAATTTGCTGGGCAGAAGAGAGCCGGAAATGAATTCAGAAATTCCCTCAAAATATAAAGTATGCCCCAGCAAGAGTAAAGAGGTCTGACGTGGCTGATGGCCGCAGGGCTTAATTCCATTTTGAGTCTTGACATCTTTTGAAACATTATCCTAAATTATTTAGGTTTGAGAATCTTTCAATGGCATCATAAGAATATTTTTTCATTGCTCCAAAGGAAACATGTAACTTTTTTGTGCAGAGATATGCCATTATGTTGATTTGGGTGCAGGAAAGTAATTCTGATGGGAAGAATGGATGAGCACAGAGTAAGAACACAGTTTCTGGGAGGCGGTGAGGCAGCCACTGCAGGAGTAGGGGTGACAAACACTGAGCATCCATCCTCTGCCAGGAGGAATTCAATGGGCATGCGATATTTTAGATCTGACAATGGTGTGACTTGAAACTCCTTGACTATTGACAAGGGTGGAAAGTAAAATACTGGAAATCTCTGAGATGTTGAGCTTCATATAAGAGAGCATGTACCTTACAATATAGAGATAGATTAGTGCTTGCCAAAGGCTCTATTATTGATGTACATATACATAATACATAGAATTTGAATGAATGAATGAATGAATGAATGAATGAGTAAATGAATAAATGAGAAACCTTGTAATCTTGCAAATCACACATGTACTTGAATGGCATTAAGCAAATGTGACACAGGAGTGTGCCATGTACATTTTACAGCATAGCATAGTCCCATTGGGCTCACTTAGTACCTCCTAGGAGAGTGGTTTTATGTCCCAGAAGTGGACTTTTGACATCTTGCTGGGAAAGCATCACATTTTAATTATCTTGGATATTGTATCTCATGATACTATTTTTATGTTCATTATCCTGAGATTCTTGACAAGGTATTAGCAGTATTTGAAATAACAAATTAGTCATCTCTACTGATTGACAGGCACTAATCTTAAGGTTTGTTCAGCATAGGGATACTAGACTGTTCATAAGTAATTTGTATTTACCTTTTCATAGGAAACAGATAAATATACTGTATGTTTTTTCACCTCTATCCATAATAGTAATTTTTCAAGATGCTGATGAGATATTATCAAGTTAATGTGTTAATATTACATTAAGATCGAAAAATCTGATACCAGGATTTTATGTATTTCTTTTTCAGAGTTATTATATGATATATCTGTTATTATATAGTGCTATTTATATCTTTCCACACTAAATATATACATATATTCTTTCTTCCTTTCTTTCTTCCATTTCTCTGATCTGCTTCCATTGATGACTATACTTTTGACTCCAGACTGGCAATATGAGGGTAAGATGACAAAAATAACAATGCCAAACAACCTCATGAACATTGCTTGTCTTTGTTTTATTCTCTTTAGAACATTATTAAAATTCTATTCACTCCCTTTAATTAGACCCTTTATCACAATTAAAGTCCAATTATGTTTGTTTCTGTTGTGAAGCTTTAATTACAATTTATCCTTGTTAATCATTCCTTTATGTTATTTCTTTGGGTTAAATTACCATCCCATTATCTCTGTCCTGAAGGACTTCTGCTCTCCGGTGGTCTCTGCTGGTGTTTTCTCAGTAAGATTTGAGTAGTTTGGTGGTATGTGAAGTGATTGTGTTATGATGTTGTAAGGGATCTCTGCGGGTCTTATGGAATAAAAGTAAGCTAAAGTATTGTTAAAAGTAATGATGCACATCAGTTTGATTGTAGGATTTTTCTTTTTAAATATCAATATGTACCTCAAGGAGTTTTCTCTCAGGGCGAGTGCCCCTGCAAGTGTTGCTTCTCACCTATGGTTGTTTTCTCTCTTCAGATTGCAAACTAGCTAGGGGAGGACCTCCAGCCACCATAGTCGCTATTGATGAAGAAAGTCGGAACGGTGAGTGAGCTTCGTGTTGTACAAATGACCTACCCAAGAGGGATTTCTTCTCCTTTCAACCCTAGATACTTCACATGGGGAAGTGCTAAATGAAAGTAACCCAAATCCACAAACAGTGCTTCCCTAATTTCTTCCCTGTATAGTTTAAATTGGGACATGCATGCGAAATGCTTTACCTGGATCATGTATGAGAGACTCTTTCATGACAGGAAAAGTTGTTCGGTCTTGATTGTAAAGGAGTCACTCAACTCAGGGTCAGTCCAAGAGTGCATCCAGATGTGGCTGGGATCTTTCCTTGTCAATAGGTAGAGTTGACTATCACCCACATAAGTGTCTAGTCACCTAAATTAGACACACTGCATTCCTCCAAAGAAGTGGACCAAAAGGCAAGTATTCCACAGGCAGCTTATGCTCATGGGAATCCAGTAAGGATTACACTCCATAGCCCACTAGACATAGCGATGTAGGGATGTTTATAAGGAGAATTGAAAATCCTTGGAAACAGAAAACTGATGAAGGTTCTGAGATCAGAGAAAGAGGCTTGAGTGTTTGCTCAGTGTATCTGCCACCATTAACAAGTCATAAGGAATCCATATTATGTTCTTCAAAAAGTTCTTCAAAAAGTTTGGTTCTTCAAAACCAAAAAATAAATATAATCAGTACTTTGTTCTACAACATTCTCTTAGCCTTTTAAACTTCAATGTGTGTTTATAGATCCTTCTCTGTTGCAGTAAAACACTAGCTCTTGAGTCTTGGTTTCTATTTCAAACTAGTGTAAGTGTGAGAATGTGCTTAGAGGCTCATTTTGCCTACTAATTCTGTAATGGACCTTCCGTGGGGCTTGTTCAGTTGGTGCTTTGTGTCTGTTGGAAGCAGTCTGTTTTCCAGATTTATATGCATATTTTTAAAAAGAGTTATTAGAGAATGACATTTTTCCTGGAATTTAACCTACATATATTCTGAAGTTTTTTGTAACATATGTAATACCTTTATTGTGCTGTATTAGAAATATTCCTTTAGAGGTACCTGGTGGCTCAGTCAATTGAGCATCTGCTTTTTAATTTCAGCTCAGGTCATGATCTCATGGCTCATAGGATGAACCCTCCATTGGGCTCTGCACTGACAGCACAGAGCCTGCTTGGGATTCCCTCCCTCTCTCTCTCTGCCTTCTCCCCTCCTCAAAATAAATAAACATTAAAAATTAGTCCTTTACCCCTTTGAAGTATTGGCATAATTTTTTTTCATCTTGTATATACTTTGGAATCATCCAGAAATGTCCACAGCATTGCTGGCCTCTGTTTAAACAAACTTTATTATTGGGGTGCCTGAGTGGCTCAGTTTGTTGAGCATCCAACTTCAGCTCAGGTCATGATCTCCCAGTTCTTGGGTTTGGGCCCCGTGTCAGGCTCTGTGCTGACAGCTTAGAGCCTGGAGCCTGCCTGAGATTCTGTGTCTCCTCCTCTCTCTGCCCCTCCCTTGTTCATGCTCTGTCTCTCTCTGTCTCTCAATAATAAATAAATGTAAAAAAAAATTTAAGAAACTTATCTATACTAAATTTTAGCAACATTTAACAATATCACAAAAACTTGGAAGTTTTCATTGTTTATTTTTAAAAATCTAGTATATATTGAGTATGAAAGCATATGAAGTTAATAAGTTATTATGATGCACTTGAATAAATTGGAAGTAAATTTTATATGTGTTTATAAAAAATAAAAAATACACAAAAATACTCTCAGGAAAATTTTCTGTTGCCCATGTAGAAAATGACGGCTTGTGTATCATTAACTATTTTCCAAATAAGTCTATAATATTTAAAAATCCAATATGTATTTTCTAAATATTCTCCAAAGAAAACAGTTGGCCTTTTTAACCAGAGACCAAAAAGAAAAAAACCTGATAGTAGACCACTCTGTTTTCGTTTCCTTGTTGTTTACTAATTAACTTGAACCTATTAGCTGAGTGGAACTAAGACATTTAATTTTACTAAATAGTTTTGTTTTAACTTGTGATTTCTTATTTTGCCAAACAGGTAATTTTAGCCACAGTAATGATGATGGTATTTTACTTTCCCCTGTGTGGACTAGATCCTACTTTTCAAAAGATCAGGAACTCTGCAAAACCTTTGCCACAGAGTGCTGTGTAGTGCATGTGGTAAATGCTCAATATTTATGTTCTAGAAGAATGTGACATGATACAGTATAGTAGTGTTGTGGTTTTTAATTGGCATATTTTATAGAAACTGCCAACCATTCAGATGCTGCCAAAGATATTTGAGTATCATCACACACAATATAAATACTTGTCTAGAGACTAAATGTTTGCATTTTTAAAAATTTTTTTAATGTCTTTTATTTATTTATATTTTTTAATTTTTTTAAATTAATTTATTTTTTTTGCTTTTTTTTAAAAAATATTTTATTGTCAAATTGTTTTCATTACAACACCCAGTGCTCTTCCCCTCAAGTGCCCTCCACCATATTTTTTTGGGAGACAGAGAGACAGAGTGTGAACAAGGGAGGGACAGAGAGAGAAAGAGACACAGAATCTGAAGCAGGCTCCAGGCTCTGAGTTAGCTGTCAGCACAGAGCCCGACGCGGGGCTCAAACCCACGAACCATGAGATCATGACCTGAGCCACCCAGGTGCCCCTAAATGTTTGCATTTTTATTTTACATTAAATTTCTAAAAATATGATGAGAAAATGAACCGCTGCCAGAGATTGTAATGTGGTATGCCGTTGCCTTGTCTTGAATGTCTGAAGGAAGCAGTGTGTTAAAGTGTGTTCCATGTTTTTCTTCAGGCTATCCAAGGAACTTACAGGAAGGCAGTTAATTCTGATCTTGCCCTTAACCTCTCTTAATTTCTCTTTCCCTCCATTGTTTAATTGGTTGTACTAAAACATGGGAATATTTGATTTCACCAGCTTAATACATGCTCATTTTTGAGGGTACAGGGACTTTTTTTTTAGTATCCACTTTAAATTCTTTATTATCTGCTATTGATTTTTTATAATAGTTTATTGTCAAATTGGTTTCTATATAACACCCAGTGCTCTTCCCCACAAGTGCCCCCCTCCATGACCACTAGTCCCTTCCCCCTCCCCCTCCCCCTTCAGCCCTTGGTTCATTTTCAGTATTCAATAATCTCTCATGATTTGTGTACCTCTCTCTCCCCAATTCTCTTTCCCCCTTCCCCTCCTTATGGTCCTCTGTTAGGTTTCTCCTGTTAAACCTATGTGTACAAACATATGGTATCTGTCCCTCTCTGCCTGACTTATTTCGCTTAGCGTGATACCCTCAAGGTCCATCCACTTTGAACAAATGACCATATTTCATTCTTTCTCATCACCATGCAGTACTTCATTGTGTGTGTGTGTATATATATATACACACACACACACACACACACACACACACACACCACATCTTCTTGATCCATTCATCAGGTGATGGACATTTAGGCTCTTTCCATGATTTGGCTATCTTAGAAAGTGCCGCTATGAATATTGGGGTACATGTGCTCCTATGCATCAGCACTTCTGTATCCCTTGGATAAATCCCTAGCAGTGCTATTGCTGGGTTATAGGGGAGTTCTACTGATAGATTTTTGAGGAACCTCCATACTGTTTTCCAGAGCAGCTGCACCAGTTTACATTCCCACCAACAATGTAGGAGGGTACCCGTTTCTCCACATCCTCACCAGCATTTGTAGTCTCTTTATTTGTTCATTTTTGCCACCCTGACCAGTGTGAGGTGGTATCTCAGTGTGGTTTTGATTTGTATTTCCCTAATGATGAGTGATGCTGAGTATTGTTTCATGTGCCTGTTGGCCATCTGGATGGATTTCTTAAAAGAAAGGCAGAACAAATCCATTGTTAAGCCAAACAAGTAAGTGTACTGTGTGTCACCATATCATTAGTTTACTTTATTAATGTCTACAAGTAAATAATCTCTATTTCTAAGGGCTTCTTCCCACTTAAGTACAGTTTTTAGCAGGTCATTTTTTTTTAAACTGTATTTAACAATCTTATGTAAGTCATTGAGGTCCATTATTTCTCATATGCATCTACATCTTTCAAAACTTTTATACACTGTGGGATGAGACTATTTCCTCTTTAGGAATATGCATGCTAATTGCATTTTAACAATTGTGTATGTTTGAAAGTTTAAGACTGTAATGGGTGGTGATCTGTAATCTTCTTTGTAACCCTGGGCTCTGTCACATTCTTCCCTTCTTTGATCATTGTTCTCAACAGCACATTGATAACAGATTCTTCATCTCACCCTCGATCTGAACCAGGAAGTCATTTTCATCAAAACTACAAAATAAAACAAAGGTTATGCTTTAAAGACACAATGTCAACCCATAAATGGGTGTATGTGGGCTCCTGCCAACCATGAGAAGGCCCTTGAGGTAGTATGTAGGGTGTTTTTAGTGTGCAGTTAAATTTAGAAGGGAAAATGAATATGGAGAAACAGGCTTAGGACATAGCCACTTGTTTAACAAAATAAGTCTATCTAAAAATTCTTTCTGGAAAACCTATGTCCACGCAAAAGCCATGGATGTTTGTAGCAACTTTATCTCCAATTTCTAAAACTTGGAAGCAAACAAGATGTCCTTCAGTAAATGAATGGATAAACACTGGTACATCCAGACAAATTTAGGGCTGAAAAGAAGGAGCTGTCAAGTCAAGAAACACAGAGGAATCTCTATTATTTTTTAAATTTAGAGTAAAATTAACCAATTATATTAGTTTCAGGTGGACACTGTACCAATTTAGCTGTGCTATATATTACCCACTACTTATCAAAATGAGTCTATTCTTAATCCCCATCATGTATTTCACCCAGTCCCCCACCAACCTCCACTCTCATGACTGTCAGTTTATTCTCTGTAGTTAAGAGTCTGTTTTCTTGTCCATTTGTTTGTTTGGGTAGTATAGACATATTAACAACATTTTTCCCCCAATCCATGAACATGGAATACATTTCCATTTGTTTGTGTTGTCTTCAGTTTCTTTCATCAGCCTTTTACAGTTTCAGGGTATAGGTCTTTCACCTCCTTGGATAAGTTTATTCTTAGTTATTTTTGGTGCGATTGTAAATGGGACTGTTTCTTAATTTCTCTTTATACTACTTCATTATTAAAGTACAGAAATGCCATGGATTTTTGTAAGTTGATTTGGCATCCCAGGACTTTACTGAATTCACTTATCAATTCTAGATTTTTGTTGGAGTCTTTAGGGTTTTCTATAAATAGTATCATGTCATATGCAAATAGTAAAATTTTTTTTTTTAACCAATTTGAATGCCTTTTATTCCTTTTCTTGTCTGATTGCTATGGCCAGGACTTCCAGTACTATGTTGAATAAAAGTGGTGAGAGTGGACATCCTTGTCTTGTTCCTGATCTTAGAGGGAAAACTCTCAGTTTTCACCATCGAGTACATTTGCTGTAGGTTATCCAATTTGTTGGTATATAATTTTTTCATAATATCCTCATAGTCCTTTGTATTTCTATGGTGTCAGTTGTTATTTTTCCTTTTTCATTTATGATTTTGTTTATTTGAGTTCTCCCTGGTTTAATGAGTCTGGTTAAAGGTTTATCAATTTTGTTGATATTTTCAAAGAACCAGGTCCTGGTTTTCTTGACCTATTCTATTGCTATTTTGTTTTGTTTAGTTTCTATTTTGTTTATTTTTGCTTTAATCCTTATTATTTTCTTCCTTCTACTGGTTTGGATTTTGTTCGTCCTTCTTTTTTTTTTTTTTTAGTTCCTTTATGTGTAGGGTTAGGTTGCTATTTGAAATTTGTCTTGCTTCTTGAGGAGGATACATATTGTGTAAATTTCCCTCTTGAGTAGCTTTTGCTGCATCCCAAATATTTCAGACCGTATGATTTCATTTTTTTTGTCTCCATGCATATTTTTTTCATTTTCCCCTTGATTTCTTGGTTGACCCATTCTTTGTTAAATAGCATGTTATTTAACTTCTATGTATTTGTGTTCTTTCCATATTTTTTCCTATAGTTGGTTTTTAGTTTCAGATTGATTTAGTCAGATAAGATGCATAATTTGACCTCATTCTTTTTGAATTTGTTAAGACTTGTTTTGTGGCCTACCATGTGATATATTCTGGATAATTTTCCATGAGCCCTTGAAAAGGATGTGCACTCTACTCTTTTACAATGAAATGTTATAAATATATTTTTTAAATCCATCTGATCCAGTGTGTCATTCAAGGAGACTCTTTCAAGAAAAGAAAAGAATATAAAAGATACTGTTTCTTTGTTGATTTTCTGTTTGGATGATCTACCCATTGTTCTCTTATTGGGGGCATAAGTGTTTATAATTTTTATATCTTGTTGGATTGTTTCATTTATGATTATATAGTGTCCTTCCTTGTCTCTTGTTACAGTCTTTGTTTTATTAAAGTTTATTTGTAGACATGGAGGAATCCTAAATGCACATACCTAAGTGGAAGAAGTTAATTTGAAAAATCTACATATGTAAGCTTCCAACTGGAAAGACAAAAGTATGGAGACATTCTTGAAAACACAAAATTACAGAGAAAATATAAAGTTCAGTAGAATCCGGGGGTGAGTGGAGGAGAGATAAATAAGCATTACACAGAGAATGTTTTTGATGTGAAAATATTCTGTATGATATTCTAATGATGGATTTATGTCATTATACATTTGTCCAAACCCATAGAATGTATAAAACCAAGAGTGTACCCTAAGGTAAACTGTGGGTTTTGGGTGATTTTGACATGTCAATATAAGCTTTTCCTTAATTTCTAAAAAAGTACCATTCTGATGAGTGATTTTGATAATGGACGAGGCTATGTGTGTGGGAGAATAGGGTATATGTGGGAAATCTCTGTATGTCCCTTTCATTTCTTTTTTTGTAAAATTAACATTGCTCTAAAACATGTCTTTAAAATTCTTTCTAGAAATATATGTTGGAGGTTCAGTGGACTCTGAGTTGCTTATGGTATTGAGTCCATTCTGGAAGGGAGGAGGAGGACCAGTTACAGCAGAACCATTGGCGATCTTCCCCCAAGGGCCAGCTGCTGTGTAGCAACTGTGCAATCCTCAGAAACCAGACAGATCCAGAGGCAGTGCTGAAGCCAGGGGCCCAGGAAATGGTTTTAGGTCATGGTTAGGGCATAACACTGTGATTGTACAAAATTGGAAAGATTCAGTGGCAAAAGGGCATTAAGTGAGGGGTTAAAGCTCATCCTAAAGGCCCTTTATAGATTTAAAGTAAAAAAGATATTGTGGGCTGACCCCAAATTTGAGAAAAGAACAATGATGCTGAGTGTCTCTAGAGTGTGAATAGAGCCACCAACAAAGATGCCAGCTGACTCAGTGGGGAGTTTCCTTTTCATTCTCAGAGAACATTCCAGAGTCAGGGTGTGAATGAGGTTGAGTATTACAGACCCCTGCCTGCCTCCTGGTAGGTAGAGAGAGTCACAGAAAGAAGCTATGACTTCAGTTGGTCATTCCTTCTGCAGAGATGTTCTGGTGCAAGTATGCAGTTAGGGGAGGGGAGGAAGGGATGTAGAAGCCCATCCTTCCCTTGAAATAGTTATGGTATTGAGAGGTGTTTAGAAGTTTCTCAGCATTCTTTTCCTTTCATTGTCAAAACCACTAGGGTTGGAGGAGGAGATTCCATTTTACATTGATGTGTCTCTTTCCCTATATTTACCAGTTACATACACTTCAGTTTATCAGAAGGAGTTAGTCAAACTTTTCTCTGCACACCTCCAAAGGTTTTCAAGTGGAATTACACACCTTCCTAGGAAAGCAAAGCAGGACAAAACAAAATGCAACCTTGCTTGCACTCATAGACAGAAAATCTTCAAATAATCAACATCTTTTAATGAGCATTCCCAAAGTATAAACAAAGTTTAATGTGTTAAAAAAAATCGTGAGCATTCAAATGTTCAAAATCTACCCCATTTCGCCCATTTTAAATTTATTCTTCTTTTTCTCTGAAAAGAGTTTACCCTGGCTGAAGGTTTTTACTATCAGAGTGGAAGACATGTCAACTCTTTACAGAGTAACGCATAATGGATGAGTTGAACCACAGATGAGAGACTGCTCCAGGTGTTCAGGAGAGAGAGAGGGGCTAGTTCTGAACAGCTAATTTCTGCAGGCGCTTTAATCTCATCTCTGGGATGGGATTGCACTGTTGTCTCATTGCACTGTTGTCTCATTGCTAGCAGAAGCAGTGTCTCTTTCTTGAAAGTCTTAATCACTAAATCCCATAATAATTCTATACCTAAAATATAGAAAAATGAAAATGAATATTTAAAACAAAAACAAAGAGCAAGCGACTCTATACTATGCACTGTGAAATACAGCAAGTGTAGCAATAATAGAAGCTCTCAAAAATTAGAGTAAATTAATGGTGGATGACTGCACAAGCTTATAAAATACTAACATAAGAATCATGTTTTGTATGGGGTCATGTAGGATCATCAGTGTTGAGATCAAGCAATTGATCATTAGCCTAATATGGCAGTTTTGTGTATTCTGGATATATAGGAAACATATTTTCTTTTCTATAATTTTAACATCCTTGATTCTTAATTGCCAAAAAACTATATATTTTTATAAGACATTAGTGGTCTTCTGGCTAGATTGCTTCTGGATGTTTCATAGGACCGAAAACATGATTACAGATTCCTTTATTGTCATTTTATTGTTTACTTTCCCCAATTTTCCACGAGTCATTCTGAGTTATTTCCAGTGAAAGATGTGCACAGAGATGAGGAAAGAGATTTTTTTCCCATAAATTATGAAGGAGTTAAATGAAGCTATCCAAAATATTTGCCAATATCAGACCTAAGATGATGTAAAAAAATCATGTCCAATTCCTCATGTATTTTAATCCTCTTATTATTGTGCCTATAAGACAACTGTCATAAGAGAAAACGATTTGGCTCTGCTCATTACTGGTGAAGCTATATATGCAATGATGCATTCTGCTTCTTTTCGTTTGTGCCAAAGAATCATTTTATAAAAGGTCAGCAGCTGCAAACCTTCTGAATATATAACTGTGAAATGATAAGTAAATAGGAAAGTTTTGAAGCATTAGGAAATAGGTTGTTATTTATCTCCTCAAGTTATCTAGAATTTTATTGACATTAAATCAAATATTATGTTTCATTTATGATCTTTTTTTGCTTGTTTATTGACTAAATAGCACCCAATATATGCAGTGGATTTACTGGGGGCTGGACTAATGGAAGGATCATAAACAGGAGGCAGGGAAGTGAACAAAGCAGACAGAAGTCAGAAAGGCCAGCAAGCTAGGGCACTTTGTATAAAGAAAACAACTCTGTGAAAGTTAGTAGCCCCTCGTTTACTGATCAAATTTCAGAATACTAATGTAATTACCAATGATGGAAAGACTAAAGAGTGGATAATGACCCCTGGTCTCTAAGAAAATGAAAGGCACATTTAAGAAAAATAAGTTCTATCCTAATTGTATTTTTCCTGTTGCTTAAATCCCATATGTTAGTCACATATCTAATAGGAATAATCTGAATTACATAGAATTAAATTGTGTCACACACACACACACACATACCTCCACACAATGTTCTTATTATAATGAGCCTTTTTTCTATAGATTGGATCTAAATCATAAATCTTTAGGGCAAAGAGTGGAAGCTTTATTGATTTAATTTGCATAGACTGTTGGAACTCGGGGCTGTGGGCCATGGTAGGCAGTAACCAGTATAAGGAGGGAAGGCTAGTAGGTTCTATCCACTTGTAAACCTGGAGGAAATAAAATCCCCCATTTCTTTGTCAGAATACTGGTAAATTCTGTATATTAAAGATGTCATTCTAACTTAAATTTTGATTTCTTTTATGAGCTGAACAAAACATATCTGTGTGTCTCATGTGGATGGCAGGCCACCAATATTTTGACTTCCAATTTAGACAACAAAGATAAGAGAAACAAGTTAGTAAATTGCAAAAGACAGGTCATTCCACATGGGAGAAGCTATGTTCAGAGCTTGACCCTTGGGCTGGAAAGAGGCGGGAGTCCTAGGCTTTGACCTTCCTCTGTGTATCCACAGCACTCTTCACACGTAGCTTGTGTAATTGTTGAGTTTAATTGGGGAGTGAGGCCCTGATGGGAATTATTTAGGATAGAAGAGACAACAAGATTTAATTACTGGTTTTAGAATCAAGCTCCTGGGATATTCTCTGCCCAGAACTGTTTTAAGATATGTCTACACCTGTTCTTCCACACATGTGCTCTGCAGAAGCCTTATTCCACCCTTCTCCTGACCTTCCCAAAGACTTTTCTTCCCAGATTTCCCTGAGTCATGTACGGTCTTTCATTTCTTCTGTTTCTTATGACAAATACTGGCCATTAGATTCCTGATCTTCCTTGCTGGGACAGCATGCCTATGGGTTTTCCTTTCTGTTAGGTCACAGAAATCTGAAGTAAGTCAGTACAGTCACTTCTGAATAGATAAGAGTAATACACATTTTAAAGGTTACGAAACAGTAGAAATATTTCTTGGACTTAAAGCAACTCCTATAGCAGTTTTCCAAACAAATGTCCAAATGCCCTGTATTTTTAATTGGAATTATTAATGTAATTAAAGTAAATACACTTGTACATGTGCCATGTGGGTTGATGCATATGAAAGTACCTAGTCCCTTCATCTATAGCTACTTCATAAAACTGTGAGGGATGTACTAAAGCTAGCATTTATTTTGTGTCTATACCAGAGGATTCAGTTTAAGGAAAAAGTGCATGTGTATTCTTTAGAACAAATAAAAAATGAATCTCTTAACTGTACTCAATCATGAAACATTTGGAAAATTGTCACAGCTATCCACTGTTACAGCACATTCTGCTTGGTTAAAATACAAAAGACTTTATTAAATAGAAGGTGGAGACATGCTAATATATTAAAGAAGCTTCCACATTAATCTACTCAGAGTACTTGCCAATGGTGATGAGAAGCAAGTTGTTGTTCTGTTTTATTTTGCCTTTGTATCAATTCTTATCAATGTTTTCTGGCTTTCACATTTCAGTACACATTCTTATTTCTTCAGTCTCAAGTGCCGGCTGCTCTGCACGGGGCACTCCTTCTTAACTCAGCACACCCTGGAAACAAGCCTCTTTCAAGCCATCTTCTTTTCCTTGCTGTACCTTTTGCTGGTCTCTTTCTTCTTGTTTGTTTGCTTTGGTGTTGAAAGTTTGCAAATCTACAAAACAGTTGTTTGAATTCTTCCCTTTGTATGTAGTTAAGAGGGTTGCTTCTTAAAATGGTTTTGAGTAGGAAGGGAACAACTGTTATCAGACGAGGTGTGCAGGACAAGGGATCGCCCCAAGTGTCTCTACCAGTATGTCCTTTAAAGCATTTCTTTAGACATGTGAGAGCCCTTATTATAAGCAGTCAAACCAAAGATTATAAGTGAATTGAAAACAATTTAAAAACAATGAATAATTGAGAACTTACCCTTGAGACTTTGAAATCTCAGAAACAGTCTAAGGTGTCTTTGTAGTGAAGATTTATGCAACCCTGTTATAAGCAAAGTTGTTCTTTCTTTCTTGTCCTTTTCTTTCTTTTCTTTTGTGTATTTCTAATGATCAGCTGATACCTCTACTAGGTTTCATTGCTGCACAAGGTGGCAATTAGGAAAATGAATGTTTCATTTCTATTATTTGAAAATTCTTTTGACACCTTTGGTCTTGATATCTCTAAAATGAGGCCCAGGGGAGCTCCTTGGTGGCTCTGTCGGTTGAGCTTCTGACTTTGGCTCATACCATCATCTCAAGGTTTGCAGGCTTAAGCCCCGCATCGGGCTCTGTGCTGACAGCTCAGGGCCTGGACCCTGCTTCAGATACATGTCTTCCTCTCTCTCTGCCCCTCCCCCATTCATGCTCTGTTTCTCTCTGCCTCAATAATAAATAAACATCAAAAAAAATTAAAATGAGGCCCAGTGATGACAGGCTCCTGTCAACCCACTCTGTTATGTGTTCCAGAAGAGAAGTAATTCTTTCAAGCTGACTTCAGTCTGGTTCAAAATGCCAGCTAAGTCCCACAAAATATCATTTTTCTCCAACATTTTCACTCCTTACTTAATGCTACCCTTGTTTTGTTTTTGTTTTTGTTTTTAGTGGAGGCAAAACAATTGGGGAAACTAAATATCAGCAATTTGAAATTGAATAAAGAGATCACTTTATCTTCTTAGTCCCAATTTAGGTGCTTACATGATGTATTTCTAGATTGGAAATCCCTATTTTATATATTAAAGATCTTTCCATTGTCGACAAATGAGACATTGATACGAAACCATAAACATCTTTGTAATTATTGTTTTTAAAGAAACCTCAGATATTATCTTTTGGGCTTTAGTTTTATAAAAGCATGCTGCTTAAATCAATATTTTGAAGTGTTATGTTGTATTTTTAGTATTAATATGAATTTGGCATTCTTTCCCATGGTATGTCTATTCTTAAATTAAATTTTAATTTTTAACTTATTGACTATTAATTAAAATTAAGGCTCTAGGAAGATGTACCTTTTTCTGCTACAGTCATTCAGGGATCACACAAACTTCCCTGGAATATGTGAGAGAAATTTCTTCTGTGAGTCTTATTACATTAGCAAGGCATCTGATTGCATTTCCATTAACCCAGTGGTGGAGAGGCCAGCAGAATGGCCTGTAAAGATACGGAGGAATTCAGTTAGACCACAAATACAAATCCAAGCTCTATGGGGAACTCCAGGATGGAAGGGGAGCTCATCAGCCTGGGGCTCAGAGTTCTCTGCCCACAGCTGACAGAACCTTTTATCTTAAAATGGGGAATATTAGGACCATTTGTAGTAGATTGCAAGTTTCCTGAGAACAAAGACTGTCTCAGCTTTGATTCATTGCTGTGAGGCTGGAATGTAGAGAAGGGCCTGCAGGCATTTAAAACAACTGACTTTTTTTGTACTGAGTGAATCATTAACATGGATCACACAAACACCAGCTACCTTTAGAATTAAATGGCACTCACCTGTGAATTAGGATCCTTTGGAGCATTTTTAGCCTTCAGATTTTTCAACATAATCAACCATTAATCACAATTCCCTGTGCACAAAGAAGAATGGACACTGTGTCCTTTTTAATTTCAAATGTTCTTCTTTGCCTGCATGACCCTGTCTACAATAATGAGACAAATTTGTTTTGTATTTATAAGCTAGTTTTGACATTAATAAAAAGTAAGCAAATGCTAATATGTGTAAAATCAGGAACTTCACCTATCAGTACAGACAGCGAGACAGAGACAAACTCCCCTAGGGTTGGGGAACCACTAGAGCTGGGAAATGCCTCAGCCCTGTTGTCAGCCAGAAAAGTGGGGGAGTTCAGTTCTGGGCAGGCAGTCAGGCATGAGAAAGGACCTTGGAAAGCCTGGCCTTCCCAATGGGCGGCTCCAGCATAGCATGAGAGAAAAAAGAAAAGAAGAAGGAAGGAAGGAGGGAAAGAAGAAAGGAGTGAAGGAAGGGAGGAAGGAAGAGAGGGAGGGAGGAAAGGAATTAGTGAAGGGAGGAAGGGAGGGAAGGAAGGAAGGAGGGAGGGAAGGAAGAAGTGAAGGAAGAGAGGGAGGGAGAGAAGGGAGGAAGGGAGGGAGGGAGGTAAGGAAGGCGTGGAGGGAGGAAGGGATGGAAGACAGGAAGGAGTTAAGGAAGGGAGGGAAGAAAAGGAGGAAGGGAGAGAAGGAAGAGAAGCAAGGAAGGAAGGAAGGGAGGAAAGGAAGGAAGCAGTGAAGGGAGGGAGGAAAGAAGGAAAAGAGGAAAGGAGAATGGGAAGGAAGGAAGAAGGAAGGAGGGAGTAATGGAAGGAGGGAAGGAGGGAGGGAGAGAAAGAGAAAATTGACCACAGCAGAGGCAGTAAGAGCAATGTCCTGGATCCATCCCTTCTCCAAGGAGACCTGGCAAGAGGCTAGCTTGACCAGTGGAGGCCATCTCTCCCACAGCGAGAAAAGGAAAGCAGTGAGTGACAGTCGGGCTATGCTAGCTGGGTGTGTGGTGGGGGGAAGTCCACTTCTCCCCACCAGGTCCTGGGGCACTAGGGTCAGGGCTCTGCAAACTGAGGCGCAGAGGATACTGAGAAAGAGGCAGATAAGCATTTTGGATGGTAGTAATGGGATTGTGCATAAAGTCCACCCACAAGCCTATGGGAGTTCCACCCCCAGATTCCTTTCTGTTGGTTCTGCAGGCACCCGGAAACACCCATGCTCAACCCTCATCCCCCACTCTGCCATCTGTTCCTTGTATGTGCTCCCAGGCACACACAGGGACAGGAGCCCCAGTAAAGAGAGAGCTTGAAAGATAGCAGGCCACAGGCCAAGGCTGGAGGATCAGGGACAAACTGCAAACTTGAGCTATAGCTCCACCTTCTGGATTCAGAAGAGAGGAATCTAATAGCCAGCTGGGAGAACTGGAAACACTAAGGACTTGCCAGCTCACAAATCAACCCACAAAAGGGAATAAGAAGAGTAGAGCAGCTATACTTTCTCAAAGACAGAAAACAGAACAAAACAAACCTGCCATAATAACACCACCATGGGATCTAACAATGCATCTGCTGGAGGCGACAGGCGAAGACTTAGAGAGGTGTCAGCTACTTTCGATAGGAGAGCAGGCATGTATAATGGCAAGCAATATGAAAAATCAAGGTAATACGGCATCACAGAAAGAACATGATAACTCTCCAGCCATCAAGTTCAAAGGCAGAGAGTATTTCAATCTACCTGATAAAGAATTTAAAGTAGTAATTTTGAAGAAACTTTGGGAATTATAAAGAAACTTAGAGAGATAATTCAGTGAAATCAGGAATAAAATTTAGTGAATAAAAAAAGGACCAAAGAGAAATCCTAACCTGAAGAGCCAGTGACTGAGATCAGGTGAGACAGCATCAGTAACTGGGCAGACCAACTAGAAGGAAGAATAAGTGACTTGGTGGACAGGAGTTTTGAAATGACACATAAGAAAAAGGGAAATACAATTTTCAAAGAGCAAAGAAAGTCTATCAGAGCCACCAAAATCCAGAGAATGACAAATATTAGAATAATCAGTATACCAGAAAGAGAAAAGGAGGAGAAGGGGACAGTCTATTTAAGGAAATAATAGCTGGTAACTTCACAAACCCAGGGAAAGACTTGGATTTCCAAGCCCATGCAGCTGCTTGGAATGCTTTATGATCTCCATGTTAAAAGACTGTCTCCAAAGACACTGTGCTGAAGTTGTCAAAATATGATGGTGAAGACTGGGAAAGGCAGCCGGGGGAAAAGTGAGTAGGATGCTCAGAGGAACCCTGTTAGGCTATCAGTAGATTTCTCAGCAGAAACTACAGGGCAGGGGAGAATGGAATGGTGCATTCAAGGTTTAAAAATTTTTTTTAAATATATAAAAAAACAATTAAAATAAAACAAAGTAAATAAAATAAAATAAGATAAAAAATAATCTGCCAGCCAAGATACTTATTGCTCAATGGGTGTCCTTCAGGTAATGAAGGATAGAGAAAGACTTCCCCAAAACAACAAGCTGAGGGAGTTTGCCACCACCACACTTGCCTTGCAAGAAATGTGGAAAGAATTCTTTGGGCTGAAATGAAAAGATGCTAATCAATCAGTGACAAAAACATTCTAAAGTACACACACAGACATAAAGGTGAAAAACATATAGTGGACCTGGAAGAACTCTATATGAGGATAGGGTATTAACCATGCAACTGTGGTGTAAAGGTTAAAGGAAAAGTAGTGAGAATAATTATGGACACTGTAAATTGTTGAAAAAATACTTAGCATAAAAAGAGGTAATTTGTGATGTCAGTAATATAATAGAGAAGAGTGAAAGGCTGGATTTTTTTAAGTGATCAAAGCAATGTTGCTCTCACCCTAAAATGAACTGTATTATCGATAAGATGTTCTATGGAAATCCCATTGTAACTACAAAGCAGAAACCTGGAGTAGGTATAAAAAAGACTAAGGACGGGAACCAGGGCACGTTTCAACAGAAAGTAATCAATCTACAAAGATATGCAAAAGCAGAGGGAAAAAGAAACATTAGAAATATGAAATATCCCCATAAAACAATTAATAAGATGGCATTAGTAAGTCCTCCCATATCAATACCTACTAAAGGAAATCGATTGAATGTACCGGTCAAAGGCACAGAGTGGCTGGATGAATAAAATACAATATCCAACAAAGATTCAAAATGAAGTAATGGAAAGAGACATTCCTTACAAGTAGAAACCAAAAGAAAGAAAGGTAGCTAATACCTATATTGCATAAAATTTAGACTTCAAGTCAAAAAATGATAATAAGAGCCAAAGGAGGTCAGTGTATAACGATAAATAGATCAATTCATTAAAAAGATCTAACAGTCATATATGTAATATCCCTGATGGACATATATGCAAAAGTTGTCAACAAAATATCACCAAGCTGAATATCTGTTTTACTGAGCCAGAACATAGTGAAAATATTACACACAATGGCCAAGTGGGATTTGTTCCTAGGACACAAAGATGGTTCAACTATGCAAATCAATAAATATGATGCACTACATCAATAGAAGGAAACGTAAACATCATATGGTCATCTCAATAGTTGCAGAAAATTTTTTTATAAAATACAACATCTCTTTATGATAAAAACTCTCAATGGAGTAGGTATGGTGGGAACAAACCTCAATATAAAAATGTCCATATACCACAGACCAACAGCTAACATTATTAAATTTAATAGAAGAAAATGGAAAGCCTTCATCTAAGATCAAGACTAAGACAGGGTGCCCATTCTCACCACTAGTATTCAACATAGTATTCAACATAGAAGTTCTGTCTAGAGCAAGTAGGCAAAAAACCCAAACCAAAGCAAAGTAAAATAAAAGGCATCCAAATCAGAAAGGAATGAAATTGTTATTATTTCTCAATGACACAATTTATATATTCAATATCTCCAATTTTTTAAATGGACTTAATCAATGAATTTAGTAAAGTTATATGATGTAAATAACTATAGAGAATTCAGTTGTATTTCTCTACACTCACAAGAAGTCTTAAAAGGAAATAAAGGACACTGTTACATTCATAATATCATCAAAACAGTAGCATATCTATAAATAAACATAACCAAGGAAGTGAAGAGTCTACACAATGCCAACTACAAGAATGCTCTGAAAGAAGTGAAAGAAGAGACAAACATATGGAAGTGTATCCTGTGTTCATGGATTAGAAGAATTAATATTGTTGAAGTAGCCATGCTACCCAAAGCCATGTACAGATTCAGTGCAATCCTTATCAAAATTCCAAGGGCATTTTTCACAGAAATACAAAAGTAATTTGAACACTTGTAGGGAGCCACAAAAAGCCCCAAATAGCCAAAGCAGTCATAATAAAGAAGAATAAAACCAACAGTAAAACACTTTCTGATTTCAAGCTACATTACAAAGTAGAGCAATTAAATCAGTATAATACTGGTATAAAGATAGACACATAGATCAGTGAAAAAGAGTAGAGTAGAGAGCCTGGGAATTATACCCTCCCATTTATGACCAACTAATATTTGATAAGGGAGACAAAAACATTCAATGGGGAAAGGATAATCTCTTCAACAAGTGGTGATGGGAAGACTGGACAGCAACCTGCCCTCCCCACCAAAAAAAAAAAAAAAAAAGAATTGGAGGGCTGTCTTACACTGCTCACAAAAATTAACTTGAAATTGATCAAAAGCAAAATAAAAGACCTGAGACCATAAAAACTCCCAGGAGTATACAAGGACAAGAAGTTCCTCTAATGCTCTGCCCCATTGGTCTTGGCAATGTTCTTTTGTTTGTTTGTGGTTTTTTTTTGGGGGGGGTGGGATATGACATCAAAAGCCAAAAACAAAACAAACATCAGAACAAGTGAGAGTACCTCACACATAAAAGCTTCTGCACAGCAAAAGAAACAGCCAAAAAAAAAAAAAATGAATAGGCAACCTACCGAATGGAAGAAAGTATTTGCAAACCAGGTCTTGGATGAGGTAGTTCTATCTAAATTTATGAAGAAATCGTACAACTCAATAACCAAAAAACAATCTGATTTATAAAATGGGTGGGGCCCTTAATAGACATTTCTCCAAAGAAGACCTGCTGATGGCCAACAGACACATGAAAAGATGCTCAACATCACTCATCATCAGGGAAATACAAATCAAAACCACAGTGAGATGCCATGTCACACCTCTCTGAACAGCCAAAATCAAGAAGAGACAAATGTTGGTGAGCATGTAGGAAAGGGAAATATTCTACACTCTTGGTGGGATTATACAATGGTCTAGCTACTATGGAGAACAGTATGGAAGGTTCCTCAAATAATTAAAAACAGAACTACCATGTTATCCAGCAGTATGACTTCTGGGTATTATAACCAAAGGAAATGAAAATAGGTTACTTAACATGTATGCACTCTCATGTATTTTGGTATATTATTCATGTTAGCCAAGATAGGGAAACAATTCAAGTGTCTCAATGGATGAGTGGATAAAGATGTGGTGTGTATATACAATTGACTATTATTCAGCCATGAGAAAAAAGAAAAAAGAGAGAAAATCCTGCCATCTGCAATAACAAGGCTGGACCCTGAAGACATTATGCCAAATGAGATAAGTTAGAGCAAGAGGAATAGTATATGATATCACTTACATGTGGAAACTTAAACAAAATGAATTAGAACAAACTGAGTGAAATATTACTTACCAGGAGCTGAAGGTGTGGTAATGGGAGAGATGTGGCTTAAGGGTATAAACTTGTAACTTGCAGATAAATAAGTCCTGAGGAACTAATGCACCATGCAGTTATTATAGATAACTGTATCATAAACATTATACTTGTGAAGACACTAGATCTTCACTGTATCCACCACTGGTAGGAAAAACAGATTTCTTAATACAGAGACAATAGGATTTTAATTCCAGGTGTTTCCATTTCCTAGTTGCATGGTTTGGGGAAAATTATTTCATCTTTCTGGTAATTTTCCAAATTATATAATTGGAGATATGATGTTTATTGTGGAGAATCATAATGAATATTAGGTGAGCTAATGCCCATATTGCTTGCAGTAGACAGTAGGTGCTCATTAAATGAAAACAACTATTATTAGCAACACTACGTCCGCTCTAAGACACCAGTATTCATCTAAACCGAGGGTTTGTGTCGTGAGTATCCTAGAAGTTGTAACATGACTACCTAAGTTTTCCAGAGGAGCCAGGGACCCACAGAGAGGAGGTGTCTTTGAAGGTCAAAATGATAATTAGTTGCCACTCTGGGGATGAATCTGGTGTTTAAACACCAGACTCGAGTCACATTGTTACATTCAAATATTTCTCATTTGTTCACTTATATTCTTGGAGAAATTTCTTTTTGTCTCAAAATCCTTATCTTTAAAATAGGAACAATTATATACCTACCTTAATATCTTAAGAAGCTGATGTGAGGAAGTATATGAGTAAAATGCATGTGAATTTGTTATATACTGTGTAAAACACAAAGAACACCTAACAAATATAGTTATTAGTATTGGGAGCTTTTTATTTCTCCATTCCATGTACCTTTGTCAAAGCAATGCTCATAAAATAAAATTATATTAAGAAAAAATAAAAATATTAAATGCATATAAGTTATATGTGTAGGGGCACCTGGGTGACTCAGTCAGTTAAGCATCTGATTCTATATTTTGGCTCAGTTCATGACCTCACAGTTTGTGGGGTTGAGCTCCATGTTAGGCTCTGGACTGGCAGTATGGAGCCTGCTTGGGACTCTCTCTCTCCCTCTCTCTCTCTCTGCTCCTCCCCTGCTCATGCTTGCTGTCTCTCTCTCAAAATCAATAAATCAACATTAAAAAAAAAATATGTGTATCTATTACATATATGTATTCATACATATATAGAATATATTATATCTGTATAGATTTATCCATATCTAGATCTCTCTCTATATATATTCTTTATGTGTCTCTGTGTGTGTATATATATATGTGTATGTGTATATATATATATATATGATATACATGAAAATCTGCAGAAATAATGGTATTTTACTATTTTTACTTAAATGGAAGTCTGCAAAATGAAAAATCGAGAGACTTACCACAAAAGCATACTGGGATACCCAAACAATGTGAGATTATTAAGGTACATTGCAAGTGTAAAGAGCAAAACAAATGCTTCCAATAATATTCTAAAATGTTCTTGTAAGGAACAACTGGTATTTTTCTTTATATATGCATGAGGAGCAGCAATAGTTTATTAGCCATGTAATTATTAAAGGGACCCTAAAGCATGCATTAGAACTATGGCTTTGCAAAGAAAATGCCTATGGGTGTCTGGAAATAACCATTGCTTTGCTCTCTCTCTATTTTGTTTTTAAAGATCATTTAATAAAAAATCATATTTTGGACTTTAAAAATCTGTCTACTAAATGTATGTCTACATATTTCTTTATTTCCAAATGTAGTAATATTCTGACATCTCTGCACAATCATTAGAATAAAAACAGGACTTTCTATGTACTTGTGCATTTATTTAAATATATATACATAAATATACATATATATACTCATATATATCTGGCTATTCCTAGAAAGTATTGCTTCAGAATACTGATGAGTTAATAATTGACTATATATTTTATATTCACATGCACAATTTTTTCTAGTCCAGCTTTTGCAAAATTCAGTATCAACTTGCAGCTTGGTTGATTGAAAAATATCTTGAGTGTCTCTACTTTATTATTGTGCTAGACTCAAATTTGTTAATCTTCAACCTGTAAACTTTAGGGTGGATAAATTGTAATTTATTACAGAGTTCCAGCTATATGTTAAAGATTACTTTCTAGGTATAAGGTGAAAGATTCCATACATTTTGGGATACATTATCCCATTATTTAAGACCCAAATACCAGTATTTTCTCACAATAAATTTCATGTAATGTGGAAATAGTTTGATTTTAATTTAATATCTCAAAAAACAGCTCCATTCAAAATTTTGAACTTGAGATACCCAATGTAATTGGTCCCTTTGAATTACCCAAGAAAGCACCAACTTTATAGAAATTATTGTAAGCCATTTTGCATATTCCCAGTATTTTTTATTGCTTTTGAAGGATAAAAATCTATGTGTTATATCTCATTCTTCTCTTCAAAATCAAAGTTGCTCGGATATGATTTCTCTGAATTTCTCTGGCAAACATCTTAGGTTTAGTAAGTGCTGATTTCTGGAATATTTAAAAGAGCTCTTTTGACCCTTGAGTTTTGCATTTGAAATAGCAAATAAAAGATGGATGGTCTAAGATGGAAAAAGCTAATAACATGAGCTATAAGTTGGTCCTTAGTGTCAATAAAATTCTTCCAAACAGTAGTCCAAATATGCTTTTTAACTAATTGCTATTAAGATGCAGCAATGATCATGTTCAATTATATTAGTGCCATAGAGAAGGAAGAGCTTCCATGTTTCTGAGAATATTAGTTACAGTATAGTTAGATCAACTTCCACAATTTAATTTCATACCTCCTTAAAAATAATTTTAAATTACACAATGAGATTCTGCTTTGAGAATGTCTAAAAACTGTTTCCTGCTATTTGAAGTACATTTATATGGTCAAGCCAGATAGTACTTGTAGTTGGGGCATGAGGGGGAGGTGTATTGATACATGGTGAAAATCTGTCTGGCTCCTATGTTAGGATTTGCAGGTTATATATGGGCAGATGGGTGTTGTACTTAGGACCAAGGGAATGTCAGGGGACTTGTACTGTTTCCATGATAAAGGGCATAGGATATGGATAAGAGGGAGAAGTAAAAGGGTTTTCTTACTGTAACCCATTTCAGAATGTGGCTACATCTTCTCAGTCTTCAGGTACTGGGTTATCATTTACAACTCCATGGTGTCAAAACAATGGCCAAAAGGAGTGGTAGCGATTTAGGAAACCAGCAAGAGATAAAAATGGACCTTTTACTTTAAAGGCATCTTCCTTCCTGGGATCCTACAACTCACTAAAGAGCCTGCTCTGGCTATTTCTGTCGAATTCCCAGGTTAGCTCCCCTGTTTGAAGTCAGTGTCCACAGTGTAAGTAACAATCTAATTACATCATAAATCAGTAAGTTATTTTCTCCAGCCTGATTTATTTATTGAAGGTGAGGTTCTTGAGCTAATCGTCTAGATCAAAGCATCATGGAGTGCAGAGAGATCATGGTAACTCTCCCTTTCTAACCATCAAGCCCTCCCTCTTCCCTGCAAACTAAAACGTGGACTGGGAAAACCCTATGTAGGACTTGATCGATGTGATGAGGATATACATGTAGAACCAAGACTTGTCCTTCATTCTTTTTGGGTGAGCATCAGAAATGCTAAATTTCTGTAATCATGTATTACTCATTTACCAAGTACCAAGCACAGTGCTAACAGCTGGCAGGGGGAAGGTGAATTATAACATTAAATCACCCCCTCAATAACCTATACTTTAGCTGTGAAAGGAACAATGGAAACAATATAAGACATTAGGATAAGAATCTACAAGGCACAGAATCAATACAGAGGCGAAATTGACTAATTACTGGTAGAGAGAAAGAGGAGTAAGGGGACACCTGGGAAGAGGGTAATATCAATACCAGAGCAGGACTGGGAAGGATTTATAGCATTCTTTTCTGAGACAACAATATTGAGTGGGAAGGGAAGATGTCCTAGGCAAATAATCATGAAATAGCATGGTATTTGGAAAACCTGGCAGTCTTGCCTGGCTCTGCGGTATTTTGTCTTACTTCCTGGGGCACATGCTGAAGATTAAATTTCTGGGTCCCATCCCAGAACTATAGAATTTGAATCTCCGAATATGAGACCTGGAGATGTGTATTTGTACAAGCTCCCTGAATGACAGTGTGCATTTCAATAATTTATTTATTTACTTACTTACATACTTAAGTTTATTTATTTTGAGAGCGAGAGAGCACACGAGAGCAGGAGCATGACAGGGGAGGGTCTGAAAGAGAGGGAGAGAGAGAATCCGAAGCAAACTCTGTGCTGTCAGTGTGGAGCCAAATATGGGGCTCGATCTCACCAGCTGTGAGATCATGACCTGAGCCGACATCAAGGGTCAGATGCTCGAAGGACTGAGCTACCCTGGTGCTCCTCAACTCTTCTCTCCTTTTTTAACTTAAGATTTATTATTTTTGAGAGACAGAGACTGAGTAAAAGTGGTGGAGGGGCAAAGAGAGAGGGAGACTCAGAATCTGAACCAGATTCCAGAATGTGAGCAGTCAACACAGAGCCCAACGTGGGGCTTGAACTCATGAACTGTGAGATCATGACCTGAGCTGAAGTTGGATACTAAACCAAGTGAGCCATCCAGGCATCCCTAAAAATTTGTTTTGATGTCTATTTATTTTTGAGAGAGAGAGTAAGAGAGAGTAAGCACAAGTGGGAGAGGGGCAGAGAGAGAGAGGGAGAGACAGAATCCCAATCCAGCTCCAGGCTCTGAGCTGTGAGCACAGAACCCAAAGCTGGACTCGAACCCACAAACTGTGAGATCATGACCTGAGCTGACATCAAGAGTCAAATGTTCAACTGACTGAGCCACCCAGGCAGCCCACTAGTGTGCATTTTAAAGTCAGGTGACAGCCTTGGTTATGTGAGTGGCCTCAGACAAAGTTGAGGAGACAAGATAGGAGCATTCTTCAGCAGGTCCCACAATGGGAGTGTAGGGGTGGGTGGGATGGGACATTTTGCACTTAGGAAGACAATTCTAGAGACTATGCATCAGCCTCCAGAGGCTGAGGGACAAGCTTGTAGGAAGCCATGGTGCCCCAGGAGATAAAGACTGCATTGGAGGCAGTAGGAACTGACAGGAACAGACATGCTGGCTCTCAGTGTTGAAATGTGAACAAAAGAACTTTACCCTTGTGGCCTTACATTCTGCATGATTCCCCTTCATTTCTCTGCAACCTTAACTATAATATGGGGTCAACTGCCTAATGGTTTAAGAGTTAACACCCTGTACATCTGTGTGAGTAGCATTCATGTGAGTCTTTAGAGAAGAGTTCCTGAGAGTGTCAGAGATCTCTTGGTTTAGTCTTGCCTCAGTACAGCCATCTGAGCCAAGAATATTCCTAGCACCAGCTTTCTAAATGCTTAAAAATTCTCTCCATGCTGTTTCTATCCTTGTCTATTTCTGGCTGAAATATTCCACCTAATTTCCCTGGATTGTCATGGGGCCTGCACAGCACCTGCCCTCATGTCTCCTACTGTGCAAGCCTCCTGAAGCAGAATGGCTGTAACATGAACTGTGTTCTCTCCCTGGTGTCTCCTGGCCCATCGCCTTGCCTCAGATTCACTTCCGCTCTGCTCTGCAGATTAAGGTTCAGAAACCGTCATTATCTCCTAAGAGTGCTATCCACATTTTGTGTGTACCTGTTGCCAAGCTAATTCTAACTTCAGGCATCTAAACAAACAACATTTTACAATAAGCTTAGAAAAACCCATCTTATGCCTCATGCAGGAGGCAAAAGCATAAACTCATGAAAGAGGGAATCATTGTTCACAACGAGTGCTTATTGTGTACATATTGTGACCTATGAATTTTTATATAAACTAGAGACAGTAGCATGCTTGATTTGAAGAGATTTCCAATCTCATTGAAGAGGCTGAATATGTGAATATTAAAAAGATAAATAACATTTAAGATACAGTGGAAAGAACACCTGATGTACAGAAAGAAAAATTGGATTCAAGCTCAATTCAACAGTGTTCTATAACTTTAAAGAAAGCATTTAGCTTCCCTTCAGTTGCTTATAAAAATGAGAAAATGATACCTGTCTTTACAGGTTACTCTGCTGCCAACTATAGAATGAAATCATTCATTCATTCAACAAGTAAGGGAGAAACAGTGTCATACGTGATATCAGGCAATGGAGACACAGTGCAGAACAAGAAAACCCAAATTCCCACTCTCTTAGAGCTTATATTTTAGTGGGTCAGATGAGAAAAATGCATAAATAAATAGATGAGAAAATACCACAGAGAGAGGCAGGTAATGTGAGAAATGTAACAAGACAAACTGGAAAGAAAGGTGAGCAAGGACAGTTAATATCAGCTCACGCTGCTTCCATTTTCTTTCTCCCAGAGAGCATACTAAGCACCTTTGCATAGGAATAACCTTAATACCACCCCCTGTACTGTAGACACAACTATCATCCTCATTTTACAAACAAGGAAATGGGGTCTTGCTCTGGACTACATGTCTGGAGAACCCAAGATTTGAAGTTAAACATTTTGATTCCAAACCTGGTGTTGTTAACCAAAGGCAGGAATAGTTAAAGAAGATAAAGGGGAAGGAGGAGGGAAAGAAAACAGCCCAACACATACATTAAGGAAAACAATCTAGCATTGCATTATATACTCTAGTTTGTGCAAAATTATATATGGATGTACACGCATGCAGAAATTAGAAAATAGAAATATTTGTTTACCTTGTGATGACTATATTTTACAATAGGAAGTCATAGACTAATGTAGAATAATTTTGATTGGTTAAAAATCAAACAAAACAGATCATATTTTTAAAATTTTATTATTGAGGTATAATTGTGGTACAAATTCTAATAGTTACATGTGTACAACAAAATGATTAGGCAATTCTAAATTTCTTTTTAATGTTTTACCTATTTTTGATACAGAGAGAGACAGAGCATGAGAGGGGAAGGGGCAGAGAGAGAAGGAGACACAGAACCGGAAGCAGGCTCCAGGCTCTGAGCTGTCAGCACAGAGCCCGATGTGGGGCTCGAACCCACGAATGTGAGGTCTGACCTGAGCCAAAGTCGGAGGCTTAACCGACTGAGCCACCCGGGGGCCCCTGATTAGGCGATTCTATACATTGCTCAATGCTCAACACCAACAACATGGTCACCATCTGTCAACACACAGTGTGATTATGATGTTACTGACTATATTCCCAATGCTATACTTTTCATCTCAGTGACTTGATCATTTTATAACTGGGAGTTGGTACCTGTTAGTCCCCTTCACCTCTTTTCTCCATCCCCCCAACCACCTCTGCTCTGGCAATCACCAGTTTGTCCTTCTTAGAGTCTGTGTTTTATTTGTTTGCTCATTTTTTATATCAGGTTGTGCATATATATTTGAATATGTGGCAAATAATCATGGGGAAACAAACTCATCATGCTTAAACACATTGGATATTTCTAGTGGAGTTGAAAAGCACCATATTAAGAAAGACGTTGAAAACAGAAAAGTAAAGAAGTGGAAAGCAAACTGTAAAACACAAGTGGCCTTTCTTCTCATCTGCTGTTGACTGCTTTTATAAACTATATGGTAGATCAAAAAATGGAAAGAGAAAAAAAGGAAAGAACATAAGGAATTTGGCATCAGGCTGGACTATGAGACTTTTTTCAAGGTTGTTGGTTAAACACAGTGCAAAACAATTAACACTTTAGAAGAAATGGTATGGTGTGTATTAGTTGTGAATTGTTAACAAAACACTCTTGAATTGCAGACATAGTTTTAATCTATCCTTAATAGGGTTCCTTTTGCAGTTCCTCACTATTCTCAAGTATGTTTCATCCCTAAGCCCTTCGATAGCCAATGTGCAATTCTTCCCTTATAGCCATGCTTTGATTTTCACCTGCACCCAATGGAAACTTCCTTTTGGGGGGGAGGATCATCTCATCCCAGATTCTCTCTTTTTCCTAAGTGACAGTAAATGATATGGGAGTAAATTGCCTTAAGCATTCCTTGCTAATATATTTATCACCAAACATTACTCCAAGTAAAATAATACTTTATTCCAATTTGCACTTTTAAAATAAGCCATTTCTGAGTAGCTTAGGAAATGAAGCCACTGGTGGAAGTAGGGGCAGAGGAGGGGAAGTTGTAGATAAAAGGACAGTGGCCATGAGCTGATCATCATGAAGATAAACAGGACCATATTACAGTATTTGCTGCTTTTGTGCATGTTTGTGTATGTTCAAATTTTTCTGTGAGCGGCATTTAAAAGGAGAAAGAAAGAAAGAAGTATTGAGAGACTGAAGTAAACCCTTATAAATTTTAAATTTCCATCTTCATGGTATTCATGGATGAGCTTAGAGGAGTTGTTGGAGAAAATAATTATTATTTTCATATATATGTATATGTATATATGTGTATATATATATATATATATATATATATATATATATATATGTTAGTTTTTAGTTTGAGTATAGTTGACACACAATCTAACATTAATTTCAGGTCAACAACATAGTGATTCACCTTCCCTATACATCATTCTGTGCTCACCATCAGAGTGGCTACCGTCTGTCACCATGTAACACTATGGCAGTACCACTGACTGTATTCCCTGTGCTGTGCCTTTCATCCCCATGACTTATCATCCCGTAACTGGAAGCCTGTGTCTCCTTCTTCTCTCACCCATTCTGCCCATCCCCTCACCACTGTCCCCCACCCCCCGCAACCATCATTTTTTTCATCTAGTTTATGAGTCTGTTTCTGAAAAGCTAAGACAATTATTAGAGTGTCCCTTGGTGTTTTCATAACACGAACTGAAAGCCTCCAGAAACAGTGACTTCATGAACCGAAGGGTTATCATTTTACAGGTAAAAGAATTCTGGAAGTGGGTAGCTCAGGGCTAGAGCAGTGGCCTCATCACATCACAAATGTCCCATCTTCCTCTCCACTTTCTGCTGTCCAGTTCTTAATGTATGACCTTTATCTGTTTGCTCACAAGGCAGTTGCTCTATGTGGAAGCCCCACAAGGGCCTCTGGGCACTGTGAGGAAGAAGGAAGTAACACAATGGGAAAAATAGGACCTGGATAATAAAACCACCACTCACCCTAGCCAACTTCCTCTCCACATGTATTGTCCAGAATCGTGTCAGGTGGGAGTTCAGCTGCAAGGGAATCTTGAAAATTTAATTTTCAGCTGGGAGTATTGTCACTCCCCAGCCAAATCAAATAAATACCAGAAAGGAAGAAAAGGAGGATGTATGTTGCAGGCAGGTGATGCTACCTGCCAGAGTCCAGCCTTCCAGCTCTTTTATACAACATCTTTAGGCACAACTTCTTCCAGATACAGAGCATCTCCTCCCCCTCTCACCTCCTTTGTCAGAGACAATGACCTGAGATCTAATCTAGTTTTTGTATTTCATTCAAAGCCCAGAATTTTACTTTTATCTGAGTCAGATTTCTATTATTAAGATGTCTGCCAAAAAATTAAGATAACAGTGGGAAGTCCCAGATTGCATATTAAGAGGAGAGCCCACTTAAGAGAGTATGTGGAAGAAAAATCTGATTTGTAAAGGACCAAGTCAGAGGCTATTGAAAATCCAGATGAGGGATGGCTAGATCATGTGAGACAGAGCCAAGAGTGGCATGTTAAATAAAAGGTTTGGACATAGACTCACTAGATACAATAAACACCGAATGGATGACAGACCAGGCAGAGGTGGTTAACAAGAAAAAAATCATAGGTGATGCCAAAGTTTTAATGAGTGATGAGTAGAACAAAGGAAAGTTAGCACTACCCCTCCCCAGCTCTCATACCGTCTGTGTTGGCACAAAAGGAATTTGTATCTATTAGAAATAACATTATGGAAAGATTAAGACTTAGGTGCAAATATTCCCAGCATTGTCAGAGGAAGTAGATCCCTGGGAAGAGGAACAAGTGGCTGCTGGAGGCAAAAGCTATCAGGCCATGGACTCTGTGAAAGTCAAAGTTGTGGACTACGCAATTAATGGACTTTAGGAATTAGGGCTTCAGAAAGATCATGGATTCAGCACCCCCAAGACGTCTCCTTTCACTTCTCAACTTTCCTTGCCCATGCTTTTCTTTGGTTGTTGCCCTCATTCTCTGTCAAATAGAAAATAAACTCACACTTCGTAAGAAGAGATTTCAAAAAGATATTCAAAAAGATTTTTGCAAGAAAAAGGAGCTTTTGCAATAGGGGGAATGCTCTGACAGTAAGATCTGCAAGCTGCACAAGGGTTAGGTTAAAAACAAACAAAAAATGTCAGATTTTTACCTGAACAGTAGTTTTGGAAGTGGGATGAAAAGATGGCATGGTTGGAGAATAGATCAGAGCAGGTTTTACCTGACACCTGCTTATTCTCAGGTGGGGTTCTATGCTGAAACAGCCTGCAGATGGGTCAGGGTTCAGGAGGAAGTCTGGAGGAAGGAGAAAAATGTAAAGTTTGGTCCGCAAGCACTTTGTTTGGACTGATCAGTGGGGATCAATAGCTAGTTGTGTAGGATGTGCAGATTATGAATTGGGAGGGTCTGTGTCTGGCCCTGGCATGGATGAGCCAGGGAGGTGTCCATGGTGCTTAGACAGATCATGGGAAGGGTACATGGGTCTTCCCTTGAAATGTGAAGATGGAGGACTTTCTTAACTATCATGATTTTCTGGGACAAAGGATTCAGGTGAAGTCCATCATTGCCATCCATCCCAGACAAGCTTTCTCTTTCTAATTGTTCTCCCCAGACACACTTTTAAAATTAGCTTCAGAGGGAAAAAGAGATCTATCCATGCCCTCCTAATGTAGAAAATTCCGGA
The DNA here is from genome assembly GCF_006229205.1 of Suricata suricatta. NCBI lineage: Eukaryota > Metazoa > Chordata > Mammalia > Carnivora > Herpestidae > Suricata > Suricata suricatta. Next base: position 118,043,874 of record NC_043701.1, on the reverse strand, counting down.
CAAGGATTCCGGGCGCCATATGCCATAACTCTGCTCGGTGAAGACAAGGCACTAGCATGTGAAACACTGATTCATGTGGTTCAGTGGGAGTTGAGGTGCCACAATTCCACCCTTGCAAGTTATCTCTCCTGACAAAAGAGTGATCCAAGCTAGTTACATGGTAAATTATGCTGGGCAGCCAACGACAGCAGCTACTGTTGTCCACCCCACCTTGTTTCTGGATGAGCATTTTGTAAATTATATTTTGACACATGTACAGTTGGGAAATGATTTACTGAGGCTCAAAGACTCCTAATATCTGCCTCTACAACTGAGTATCTTTGATTCTTGAATGTCCCCGCACATGGTTCCACTGGGAATAGTAGAAGTCTTTGAGTCTCTTCTTCAGTGTACGCAGAGATGAATGTCTGCTCCTATTGACATATCTTGCTTCTTCCATTATTCAAGGGAGGCTGTGTGATGGTGACATTTTGAGCTACTCCTTGAACTAGGGTTCAGCCGGATGTCTTATATCGCAATTACGATATCCAGCGTTGCTGTTATTGTAACCACCCTAATTCTAATGGGAAACAGAAATGGTTGTTATCAAAGAACCAAAACACTAGATGTTATGGAGTCAGAGATTGTTATAGAGTAAGAAACAGCATAACACTAAATTTGATAACCATGGCATATGTAGTAGAAGCTTGGAATATATTATGTACTCTTAGAACTTTTTTAAAACATGCAAAATTAGATTCTCAATTGGTTAGAAGAGATTTCTCAGTGAGATTCATTCATTCTTCATTTTGCAGAGAAATTCATAATGAGCAAGGAGGAACACTTTAAAAAATATATCCCTAAAAGTAAGAGCAAAAACCAGAATTTCAGCTTTCAGAGAACATTATACAAATTATGCCAGGGTCAATTTGATTTTTACCAGTGAGCTTAATCACATTAACTGAACTGGATTTTCAAGTTTCATTATTTTCAAATGAGTATTTGGAGACTGGGAGTCTTTAAAAAAGAGATTTTTTTAAAAAGCAAAATTGGTTCTAAAGTACTAAAAACCAATCACTAACAGAACATTGCTTTTGAGTCTTCTCTGCATTACTCTTGCAACTGAAAAGTAAAAATAAAAATGTTATACATAATTCCAACTCCAAGAAATTATCACCACTGCATTCCATGTTTATCGCTAGCAGTATTAAAGCATGTGATAGCTTTCTTTTCTTAACCTCTTAAGAATGTATTACTTTATAAGCATATACTCCATAAGTATAACACATGGGGGATTGGTAGGTACTAGCTTAAATATTTTGTTTGTTTTTGTTTTTAACTATGTTTAAATATTTTGTTTTTTTTTGTTTTAAACTATGTGGATTATTGAAGAAAGAACTAAGAGCTTGAAAAAAGGTTAAATCCTGAATTTACCAGTGGCTAAATGTGTGAAATAGCACCAATTTCTTAGACATCTTTTTGGAGCCACCATGTAGAGATAATACTTATCCAGTAAATTTTGTTAAGAATTTTCAAAGGTATAAAAAGCCTGGCATGGTAGTTTGATAGTTGCATAGTAACTACTAAAATTCAATTTTGTTTTGAACTTGTCCTAAAATGTACAAGTACCTTTTTATTTCCTGATGACTTTGAAGTGATCCCTTGGATGCTGCTATGTTGGGATGTGACTGTGGCTAGCTGATTGTGTTCTCCTTACCTCCAGAGAAGAGACTACTCAGAGCTGTCTTCTTTCCTATGTGCTTCCTGAAGCCCACACTTTGATGGAGAGCATACTGTTGTCTCTAAGGAAATATGTCTGGCCTGGATGTGCAAAAATAAACTATCCATATGGTGCTGCCAAAGGTAAACCATGCTTCCTTGGGTGTCTTTGAGAAAATGTCATCGTTGGAGCCTCTAAATAAAATATTCTCCCCTGATTTTATGTTGTCACAGCTAAATTTGTTTGGTAAAATCAGAAAATGAGTCAATTGGCAAAGAGTTCTTTGTATGAAATATTCAGTAAATGTTATCAGTCTTTCCATCTGTACAACTTTTTCAATTCTTTGATGGAGATGTGTAGAGATCTTCTACTTCAGACTTCTTGAATCAGCACACCTGGCCCATGTCTGCTTTTCAAACTCTACCTCTAACTCTGCTTTGCAGGAGATTTTAAAACTCTAGTCTTTATATATTCAATGTAAAGTTAAAGACATATATATATATATATATATATATATATATATATATATACTGGCATTTAAAGTTCTCATAAGAAAAAGTAGAAAGTAGACACATGAGTATAAAGATGTTCAGGAATTGATAGTTTAACATGAATAGTTACATCTGTTTCTCTGTTTCCTGGCCACTCAAGACTTCTCTGTAATTAAATATAAATACTATTAATATGTCAGAGTAGCTAAAATGGAATCCTAATGATCCCCAATTTTGAATTTCCTTTTTAGGATGTGATTTGTAATGTATTTAATTTTTATCTCATGCCAGTTATTGAACTGAACTTCATACATAGATTACCAGGGATGCTAGACTCCTCACCGGATACCTAAGGAGAGTGAAGCTGGTAGGTGAAGGGTTGCTGTTAGGAACATGGGGCAGAAGGACTGCACCCCAGTGCCAGCCCATTCCAAATCATGGTATCCCCTTTGTTGAAGGTCTCATTTCCAGACCGTTCTGTGTAACAGAGTTTTTAGGCAAGCATGAAAAGAAAGCAAAGCTCAGCTCTTGGGGACAGAATGAAAGAGCATGGGTGCATTTGCTACAGGACAACACATACCAGAATGGAGGATAATGCAGTTTTCTGTTAAAGTACAGTCTATAACTATTCATAAAAATTTGTCTGGACATCTGGGTGGCACAGTTGGTTGAACATCCAACTTTGGCTCAGGTCATGATCGTGATTATGGTTCAGGGGTTCCAGCCCTGGATTGGGCTCTGTGCTGACATCTCAGAGCCTGGAGTCTGCTTCAGATTCTGTGTTTTCCCCCTCTCTTTGCCCTCCCCTGCTCATGCTCTGTCTCTCCTTGAAAATAAATAAATATTAACTTTAACAAAAAGATTCATAAGCTTCTTTAATATTTTCAATCTTAACATACCAAAACTGACCTAGTCTTGGCAAAATTTTAACAAATTCCTCTGCTATTTTCCCTTGAGATTTTATTTTTAGAGATTATAATATAATATAATTTATTATTATTATTATTATTATTATTATTATTATTATTATTATTTGAGAGAGACACAGAAGGAGAGAGGAAGAATCTTGAGCATGCTCCATGCCCAATGCAGAGCCCAACCTGGGGTTTGATCCCTTATCCCTGGGATCAAGACCTGAACCAAAATCAAAAGAGTTGGATGCTCAACCAACTAAGCCAACCAGATGCCTCAAGATATTATACCTCAAGATTAAATTTTCTTTCCACAAACAACTTTCTATATTAGTTAAAGCTTTATCATTCATGATTCTATATCGCATTCTGAAAACATCAGATACTTTAGGATAAAACTACTTTTACTTTAAACGAACCATGGACTGAACGAGGACGGGGAGGAAGGGAGAGGGTGATGGTCATGGAGTAGGGCACTTGTGGGGAGAAGCACTGGGTGTTATACGGAAACCAATTTGACAATAAACTATTAAAAAACTACTTTTACTTTTAATAAACAAAAGCATATTTTCTTTCTTTGCATATACAGTTCTTCCTGTCTGCCACTACTGAACATAATATATTCTCAACCACCCATGTTAATGTGAGGTTTGGTGTCTTGCAGAGTTAAGTGAGATGAGGTCTGTCTGACACAGCCATAAAACCAACAAGTACTAATAATATCATTCCCCATAGCCCTGAACATTCTCTTTACAACTTTTTAATCAGACAAACATGAAGACATTTGTAAAAATGGCCCAAAGACATAGCAACATTATAATATATAAAAATAAAAATGAAAGAAATATGTATGAAATCTGTATTTTAGTATTCTGCCTTACTTAAAAATTTATCAATCACCTTAGAAAATCATTGATACGTATAAGTTTAGTCATTTTGACTGAAGACAATGCTTCATGGGAACTTAACCCTTATAAAGGGAATAAAGTAAAAGTTGTCACTGCATTGACTTCTAAGACCTTTAAAATACTCTGATTTGTAATATAAACTACTTTAAGATATGTCTTAGTGTCATGGAACAGAAAATCCCCACAATGCCAATAACTTAAGAATGGCAGTTTGCTTGTCTGGGTATAGGAGCCACACATATCTCTGCAATGCTCAATTCTCCCTCCCTCAGGCTCCTCCTACTTAATTCTCTTCCCTTGTTAAGGTCTGACTCTCATCCACCTGGTCTACCAAAGCTGCTGAAGCCCCAGCCACTCGACCCACATCCCAAGAAAGAGACAGAGAAAAGGAGAGAAATGGCAAAACCCCATGCTCCCAAGTCACCTTCTGCAAGATTTACACAATGTAGTGCTTACATCTAAGTTCTTAAAGCCCAATCCCAAGATCACAAAAAGCTGAAGCAGGGAATGGATGGGTTTATGGTCTTTTTGATTAAAAATTACAGTTTTTATTGGTAAAGAAAAAAGGAAAATGGATATTTGGTGGCAACTAGTAGCCTCTACCACATCAAATTATCTAAGTTTAACATCATGGATGTAAAGCAATTACTTAACAATGCATTTTCAGTTGAATGACACAGTAGAAATATCACTTCAAAAGCCATATTCTCTTAAATATTTTAAGAACACAAAATGGCAAATATTTATAGATTCCAGGTATTAGTACTCTAGTGTGTTTCTCTTCAATATATATAAACATAATTCTAAACCTTCCCCAGCTAAAAAAAATGCATACTCATGAAGAAAACCCTTTTGTATCACACTGAGTGTTGTCAGTGACCACCCTTGGCTATGTTTGCAGTATCCCCTCTGCTTGATGGAGTTCTGGACGTCCAGCAAGGACGTGACCTGACTGTTGACTTGGCTCTTTTCTGTGGCACAGTGGCACTCACTGAGCCTTGTTTATGGTTCCAGTGTGACTAGGGTTTCTCATTCTGGTTTTTTTGTTTTGTTTTGTTTTGTTTTGTTTTGTTTGAGAGACAGAGTGTGAGCAAGGGAGGGAAAGAGAGAGAAAGAAACACAATCTGAAGCAGGCTCCAGGCTCGGAGCTAGCTGTCAGCACAGAGCCCGACGTGGGGCTCCAACCCAGGAACCATGAGATTATGACCTGAGCCTAAGCCGGACGCTTAACCGACTGAGTCACCCAGGCGCCCGGGTTCCTCATTCTGTATTGTCCATTCAAACCGACTACCTGCTTGGTCTGACCACTCAAGGTGAATAGAGGTCATCAACTCCACCCAGTCGATTGTATTTAAATGTCTTCCATTTAACCATTGTGGATCTCTTCCTCTTGTTGCTTTGTCCTTGTCCCAAGCTTTATGCCTTTCCACTTTAAGCCTTTATAATGCTATTCTATTTTTAGGGCTTTAAAAATTATCTCAAGCTTCTGGTTGCCAGGGCATCCCTCAAGAATTGTGTTTGCCAAATTTATGGGCAGTCTTGTCTCAGAACTGAATGTGCATTGCACACACTCATATGGATGTTCCCTGCTGAGCACTGGACTTCTGAAAAATAAATGGCTAAAAAACTCATGGTTTGTAAGAAAGTAAAACAGGAACACCATCTGTTCTGTTCACTTCAGGCTGAAGTTCTCCTGCTTGTTTCTTGTCATGAATGTATCACAGGTGATATCTAGCAACTGGCTAGCGTCTAACTTTCTGAACAGTAGAAAGATACAAGTGAGCAGAACCAGCTTGTTGTTTTATTTTTCAAGGGACAGAGACAAATTCTTCCTAGAAAGAGACAAATATGAGATGTAGCAAGCAGGATGCAATTTTGCCCCCCTCCGAAATATTAGATATAATGAACTTCACTCACTTCTCCTTTCTCAATATTCAACATTGACTGTATTTCAGTATACTAAGAAGAGATATTCACCTGCTTCACCAAGAGCTAGACTGCCATAGGACATATTTTGCAAACTGTGAATCCATTTACAGTTAATAGGGTCTTTTGATCCTAGGATAATGAAGAAAATGAAAGGTCCTGGCATAAAGAAATATGGAAGAATTTTACTACTTAAAAAAACTCTTGTCACTCAGAAATTTCTGAGTAGAACTCTTGGTAGAAATTCCTTCTGCTTGGTTCCAAAAATGGATATTCTGAACAAACTTTATGAGAGGGAACTGTTACTTATTATTATTACTATCAAATACTCTCTGAATATCTACATAAAATTATGTTGTGTATTCAAATTTATTATTTTATTTTATTTTTATTTGTTTTTATTTTTGAGCTGGGGAGGGGCATAAAGAGAGAGGATCCTAACAGACTCTACATCCAGAATTGATCCCAATTTGGGGTTCAGTCCCACAGTCCAGGGATCATGATCCAAGCCAAATCAAAAGCCAGTCACTCAATCAACTGAACCATCCAGGCACCCCAGTGCAGGGTTTTAGAGGATGTTCAAAAAAGCTGAACAGACATGTTTATTGTGGGGGAACTTAACACTATCAGTTAAGACTTTCTGGAACTTAGAGACTGTTGTGGTACACAGGAGTACATGCTTTCTCTTTGTTTTTAATTGTTTTTTTCTAAATCCCTGTATTGTCATGTAATTTCTGGCTATGAGTCTATTACACTTTATTTTATTTTAAATTTATCCGAAGATTGAAAGAAAGCCTTCCTTCCCTGCCTGAGGATATGCAATTCATCTTACGTCATACTTCCTACCTCAGTCCTTTAGTTTGACTTGTGTGTCTCTCAAGACTCCCATTCCCCTTTCTGCTCTGTGCCTTCCTGGCTGCTACTCCTGTTAGCTTTCCCACCTTAGATATCCCAACTTTCCTTGAAGATTCTTTCAATTCATATGAACAGTATTAGAAAAAAAAAAAAAAGGAGGCATATTTGTAAAGGCTGTAGCAGAAGCCTCTACCCAGAAAGGTGGACGCAAGCTAACTGGGGAATTCCATTATGAATGTATTAAAGGTTGAAAAGCACTATTAGATGTTTGAATGGGTCCCTTGATAGCACAAGAGAAAAAGCAATCTCCTTGATTCTTGCTTGAAAAGGATCCTTCAGTGCCTCTCTACACAGGTACAGCCAAACAGTTTGCAGAAATAGCACTTACTATGCTCTGTTCACATGGTAGAGATTTTTTTCTCTCTCCCTCTCTGGAAAAAAAAAAAAAGGAAAAGGAAAGAAATCATTACTGCCTTTCCATTCAGTTATAAGGACTGGTAGAGTGACAATAGCAAAATTGCAATTTTGGATTATATAAGTTATTTTTCTTCCTTAAAAAAGGAGGGAGACCTTTCTGAAGATTATGGAGAATGTTAAGCAACAATAACAAGAATCTAAGACCAGAATTTGGATAGAAGGCAGGGGGTGGAGGGGAGGTGTTCATCTAAGACTGAATGTGGTAGGTCAGAAAGGGGATAAGGTGTGCAGATGAGTCAGAGCAGCAATTCTGCTGCTTCCTGGATACATCACTGAATGATCAAATGCCAATTTTATTGACTTCCAAACACATTCATAATGTTTATGTGATATGGTGAGAGGTAACCTGGAAAATATTTTTAGAGCACATAGCATGAAACCACAAGACAAAAACTAAGCTAATAAATGCCTCATTCCTTTTCCCACAGTTGTGGAATTAGAAGGGTAGCTCTCAAAAGGAAATAAATGGAGAAAATAACAGAAAAACTTGAGGGAACCAAGGTGTGGAATTTGTTTCATTTTGTTTTCTGTTTACTCTTTCTGATGACATCAGCTTTCCTCAAACCCTACAGTCTTCTGGTACATGGGCCTTTCCTTTGAGAAGATATCCCTATGATATCCCCTGGTGGGACTCTTCATTCCTGTGCCCTCTGCCAATTTGATTAAGAAACTAAGTCATAAAATAATGAAAGGCATTATTTGCTGACACAACCTGATGCAAGTTTCTGGAAAAGAAATTTCATAAATCCTGGACAATGGAAAGCCAACCAAAATTCCATATCCACTCCTCTCCCTTCTGACAGAAGACTTTCTCAGAATTGCATGAGTGTAACTTGTCCTCTGTTCACACATGACCTCTGGACTGTGACTCTTCCCACATTCCTATTCCAGATTCTCATGGCCCCAAAAGGATCCTATGGAGAATGCCCTCCAACGCTGCTTCTCCCCTGTCTTCCTGGTGATCATTTCTCCAATGTAAGAATCAAGAATAGTGTATTAGGATCCTCATAATTTTTTCTTCCACAAAGTCTTTGTCTTACATGTAGGAGTTTAGAAGATGATGCTGGAGGAAACAGGATCGTTTTTCATCAGTAGACTCTTTTCCTGATTTTGGAGCACTGGTGTCTTTTGTTAATCTGCCTGCCTTCCTACCTCAAATCACTGCCGTGCATGTTTCTGATAGCTGGTAAATATGTAGCAGCTTATCATTATTCTGACATGGGCATCTATCTAGCAATTTCAAATTTTTGTGCAGTTACCCTGTCAGCCAGTATCTGAGTTTATTCTCTGGCCATACTCTGCCTTTCTGATTCTGGCCTACAAATTATTAGAGACCCGAGTAAGCATGTAAAGTTCTACCACAAGTTCATTTTGTCCCACGCCAACTCACATCGCTTCCCTATAGATTACCATGGTGTTCATTTCTTTTAAATGCCCTGATGATGGACTCTCATTTTGTTACTGCTTTATCAAGAAGTGTGGGGCATGGCCATAATGCATGGGAAGTACCTCAGAAAAGAACCGTCTGGGTCTTCTTCATACTAGCTCTGTAATCTCAGGGAAGTTATTTAACCTCCCTGAGCTTTTGTTCTATCTTTGAAACATGAGTAATAACAAAGATTTCTTGTTATAACCTCATAACACATAGTGGATATTTAACAAATTTCTGTCCACAGGGTCCATGGGAAGAAAATAATTTTACCTCCACCTTTTTGAGTTTTTGGCTGCAATCCCTGTAATAAAAGATAAATTCATAAAAGAAAAGCAGATAGAATTTTCTTAGCATGTATACCTCATCTGCCTCCCATGTTTATGGGAGTTACTCAGAGAAAAATGAGTAACTTTCCAACATGGATTAGAATTCAGGCTTAAATAACATCTTCATAGGGAAGGGCAGAAGGGATGTAGTCTCTTAGGGGAGAGTAAACGTCCTTTCTGAAAAATGGAAAGGCTGAGAAGAAGAGACAGCACAAGGTTTGTCTGGGTGTGGTGCCCTCTTCATACCTTCTCCTTTAATAAGAGTCCATCATCTTTGGTGATAAAACTCTTGGGGAGGGGATTCATAACCATTGAGTTCCTTGGAGGACCTGTCTTTAAGAGGTAGATAAATAGAGTTCAGAGAAAACCTCTGTCTGCTTGTGATGTTTTTGAAGTGCCTGCAGCTCACAATAGTCAACATACCAAAGCAACATATTAGGGGGTGCCATGCCTGAACTGCCACTGTAATATTTTGACACTCCATATGATTGCTACACTTTAATGCCTTCATCTCCTTACCCGCTGCTTTCTTCCTGTCTCCTGCACCCTGTATTCTCATTACTCATTTCTGTGTGGTGAGCAAGCTGTGAATGGGACAAACCTAATGTCTGTTGACTGCCTTTAGGGGAGACAATTTCAAATCTACATGTGTCTCAATTAATCCTTTTCTTTTCTTTTCTTTTCTTTTCTTTTTATTTTCTTTTATTTTTTTAAATTTATTTTTGAGAAACAGAGAGAGAGATACAGCATGAGCAGGGGAGGGGCAGAGAGAGAAGGAAACAATTCAAAGCAGGCTGCAGGCTCTGAGCCAGCTGTCAGCACAGAGCCCGACGTGGAGCTCGAACCCAGGAATCATGAGATCATGACCTGAGCTGAAATCAGATGCTTACCCAACTGAGCCACCCAGGTGCTCCAATCCTTTTATTTTCAATCCCAACCTCACCCACATTATCTGTTGAAGTGCCTGGCTGTGCCTGAGACCTTTCTGAGAAGCAGGGAAAAATAGTATTGCTTCTTCTTGACTCTGCTCTGTTAGGTATTTTGGTTTCCATTCTTTTAGTTCTGCTACTTCATCTAAACTCTTGTTACTATCTACCAATTTTCATTAACTTTGTTGATATTTCTCCATCTTGACTATCTCCTTTAGAGACCCTTTGTTCTTTCAGATCACCTTGTTCTTAGAGATTTGATCTTTTATTCCTTTAGCTAGGGCTTCTGGAAGGAGTCCTGGTAAGTTCACACCCATACCTCCTGGTATCTGGAACTCCAATTAGATAGTCTTGTAAGCATCCTGCATCTGAAACTGTAATGAACTGCACTCTGTGATTTAAGTATAGCTGCACTTTGATACCTGTATTTTCATAAGCTTTCTCATGTTTAACATATATTAGATGTTATTTACATAACATTGCACATGCCCACTGAAAAGGTGCTATTGCTTTGAGAATCAACAGAAAGTTTTGTTTCAGTCTGTTTATTGAAATGGCTTTAGGTATGCATTTGTATCTAATTTCAGAAAATAATTATGTTACAAATTTGTTTAATTTTTTAATGTATAAATGAAGAAAAACTGGGGATAAAAGGTAAAATTAGTGTAGTCTGTACACTTCTACCAAACTGAAATTTGCTTTGTGCTCCAGAATATATATGTAGAGTTTCAACACTGGATATTGGAATTATGTAATGTTGATTTTTTTTTCCTAGTGGGTGGTATGTATTCTTATTATAACCTTGGAGTCTTAGAGGATATTAAACGGCATGTATTACTACAGGGATGTCAGTGGGTTGCATTTGAATAAATACACTCTCTGCTTATTGACTCAAAATAAGCTTGGAGAAGTATCCCTTTTTATGGGAAATTATGCTAATTTTAAGGACAATTTTGTAATTTAATTGGAGTATCAATTTTTTATCTCTTCCTGCATTCATTTCTCTAGAAGATAACATCTGTTCTCATGACACATTTGATATCGCATCCCCTTTATTTTGTTCCTGAAGAGTGTTTCAGCTTTGAATGCAAGTCTTCTGGGAACACATTCTTATTAACTTAAAAAATATAGAGTTAGACTTCCAACAAAAATCTCCAAAAAATTTAAGTAACTTTTTTTCTTTAGTAAGTATTCAAAATTCAAATGATTGCCACATTTTTATCTTATGTTCAAAATTCAACAGACATAGATGTATTTCTGAACACCAATTTATTCCTAGTGAGATACTCTGGAATAGAGCTCTTTTGCTAGGAAAGTCTTTGTTTCTTCAGTGCAGTGATGATCTTTCTGATACCTTAAGATATTTGGTCCCAAATAGGAGGGTTACTCTTTCTTCTGAATGTACCTTTGCCTGTGCATTAACATTAAATTCCAACTTTTAAAAAAATTGTAATATTTATTTATTATTGAAAGAGTGAGAGAGAGAGAGTCAGAGCACAAGGGGGAGGGCCTGAGAGAGAGGGAGACACAGAATCCGAAGCAGGCTCCAGGATCTGAGCCATTGGCACAGACCCTGATGTGGATGTTGAACTCATGAGCCATGAGATCATGACCTAAGCTGAAGTTGGACGCTTAACCAATTGAGCCACCCAGATGCCCCTGAAGGAACTTTTAATATATGTAGTATAAACTGAGTTGCTTTGGACTATTACTCACTTAACAAAGCTTGTTTAAAAATTAACAACTATTGAACAATAAAAACAATAGAGAAATAGAATAATTTACTTTTTTATAATGTCTTAAAATCATATTTATATGTGTTTATTGTAGAAAAGATAGGAAACAAAGAATAAAATTGCAGATGGTCTCATCATCCAGAAAGTAGCCATGTTAATATAGAAGCATTTATCTTTCCAGATGAAACAATAATTGGAAATATGGCAGCTCCTAGAATAGGCTGTGGATTATTGAGCTCCAGTAAAAAGTAGCTATTATTGTAAGTTGCAATTTTTGGTATAAAAATGTACAAAATCACAATAGTATTATAATGTGTATAATTACTTGTTTTATTTTTATTTTAAATATATTCTTAATATATTTGTCAATTAAAACTTTATGACATACTTAAATAGGACTAACATTTCTTTATATAAATAATATGGTTAGCTGAGGCAAATCACTATTATTGATGGTTAATTTTCATATAATTTGAAATTAAACTTGCCAGTAATGCCAAATTTAGTATGTAATGAATATATGTTAGAAAAAATATGTGATAGAAGAATTTTGTGCAGCAAAAAGTTTTTTCAAAAAATATTTAGGCCGGGTCTTTGGGGGCTCAGTCAGTTAAACATCTGACTTTGGCTCAAGTTGTGATCTCATGGTTCATGAATTAAGCTCCTCGTCAGTCTCTGCTGACAGCTCAGAGCCTGGAACCTGCTTCAGATTCTTTGTCTCCCTCTCCCTCTGCCTCCCCTCTTCTCATGCTCTCTCTCTTTCTTTTTCTTTCTGAAAAATACATAAACATTAAAAATATATTTAGGTCAATGTTAACTCAGTTCAAACCTGAACCACATTACCATTTTATTCTATTTGAATAGAAGGAAATTAAGTACTGAATGAATAGGTAAGAATCCTTAAAGTTCCTTTAAATTCAGAAATTTTGTGATACTAAAATCTGAGTAGAATATCAAATTATAGATTCAGAGATTATTAGAATAGGGAAGAACATTTATTAGCAAAGAATGTTGATCTCCAAATATAGACAACATAGGACTCTCATACCTCTATCCAATTTTTACATTCTCAGTAGAAAAGAGTTGAAAATCATAGTCTAGTACTTGCAAACACTTTCAAGCAATACACATTTCCTCCTAGGCATCTGAAATATATGTTATATATATTTGAGGAAAATGCCTGTCTTCAGAATAATTACAATTATTAGCTTTTAATCATATGTTCTAATCTACTACATACCTGAACTTTTTTTTTTTTTTTTTGGTCTCAGAAAAATTTAGGAGAGACCTCGGCACCTAACTGTAATGTGCCATTCCTCACCCTTCTACTGAGGTTCAATAACTGTTGGAATACACCCAAATATATTCACTCTTCATGTGTATTCATGTTAAGCCTCTGTCTCTGGAGAAGTTGATCCTTGGCAAGTGTGACATGTTTTATCTTGGGATATGACTTCTTTCTCCTTTTGGTATATTTTGAAGAAAATTTGTTTGGATTTTAAGTGGTAAATAGCACTTTGATTGAGATTCAGTATCTTTGATTCAGGCAAATAATGAGTCCTCTCTTGGAGGACATCAGAGTCTCCCAAGGCCACTTTTGGTTTTGTTCACATCACCTACTGCCATAGGACCTCTTTGGCACTCATAAGCTGTCCCCTGAGGTTTTTGGTGTGCATAAGCCTCTTGAAGTTTTAGTATGTCCTAGTGGTCTGATCTTTGTACTCTACTTTATCTACTGGGATCAACTAAAATAAAAATCACTCAATGCTACATAAGGATTTAATTATGCAGTTAATTTAAAATTTGCTGTCATTAGTGCTTATAGGCATCTGCTATTACAGTGTAGTAATGGATGGTCAAGATGGCTCCCTGTGCTGTAGCCCAGCTGTGCTCCTCATAGGGCGCAGTGAAATGAGTGACCGCGTCAGCACGCATGCGTCAGCACGCATCAACAAGAACCTCCCAGCACAACCTAGGAAACACACATAATGCTGAGAAAAAAATCAGTCATTGTTTTAAGCCAAAATGATGATGATGATAATAATAATAATAATTAATATGATAATAAAGATGGCATCATGTTACCTGATCACTCTTCTATCAGCTAGCTTGCAAATCTACCTTGCTTTACAACAGTATGTGGACTTACTAATTTTGCTTTTAGAATTTATTTTAATAGTGACTTTTATTCTGACCACTCGCAAATGGTTCACAGTTCCATTTTGAATCTAAGAACGTCACACCCACTGTCTTAGTTTAGGATGCCAGAATATACATACTATAGACTGGGTGCCTTAAGCCACAAGCATTGATTTCTCATGGTTCTGGAGGCTGCGAAGTCCAAGCTCAAGGCACCAATAAATCTGATGTCTTGTGAAAATCTGCTTCCTGGCTTGCAGACAGGCACCTTCTTACAGTACGCTCATATGGTCAAGAGAGAGACCATTGCTGCATTTCTCTTCTGGTAAAGATACTGATTCCATGCTCTTATGAGAGGCAGCTAAGGAAGGCTCTACTCACACGACTTAATTCCCCCATCTTCAAATACCAAAGAGTTGAATTAAGACTTCAAAATAACTAAACCAGACCACTAGGAAAAGAATCCCAAGAGGATTGTTGGTATTGATTATTCAAGTTGTAGTGGCTGAGATAATGAAGTGTGGAGAAAAGGAGTAATACGACATCATTTATTCCCAAGGTTGTAAGAAAATGCTTACTGTATCTTTAAGTCATTGAATGTTTTCTTTTCTTTATTTCTTCCCTCAGATTCTTCTCTTCTGAGGATTTTCTGTCCATAAAGAGAAGTCAGGAAAAGTTTTGTGAAGCAGTTGCACATGTCAGAGGGCATGAGCAGTGGGAGGGCAAGTAGATAGAACCAGTAGTTTTACCAGAAAAAAACATGGCTTAGATTTATTTTCATTTTTGCTTTTGCTTTCTATGGGGAGAGGGCTTTCATGTAACAAATAAGAGCTATTACTGTAGAAAGAATTCCTTCTGGAATAATCCAAAATAAACGTAGGCTTCTAGTGGATTATATAATGTGTCACACACAAATTAGGTGATTAATGACAGGTGTGTCATCATCACTGGGTGAATTGGGAAAACCCTGCACCCTGCAGCCTTTACCCAGCCCAGGCCCAAGGAGTCCCAGAAGGCTCTTGGTCTTTCTTGTAGAAAAATTTCAAGGATGGACATGCAGCACAGTGGAGAGGTAACACAAGTGGAGAAGTGTACTTAACCCAAGGATATGAGAGCCCGAGAGAGAGAGAGAGAGAGAGAGAGAGAGATGGAGTGAGCATGAGAACAAGTGAGCACACTTTGTGCCTCGGGGTTGAGTTTCTGTTATATTGACAGCTATTACCTAGGGAGTAAATATTTATTACTCGGGGCTGGAAGCCAGCTTTTGCACCTGTTCTTTCTTATTTAGTCAGTGGTTTCCAGTCATGGCACCTGCCATCTTGGGCCAGTATGGTGTGATCTCTGCCAGAACAGGCCTCTGGCCTTCCTGATAGCTGCCCTGCTTCCTCCTTGCTGACCTCCTGGTGTCCTGTTACAACCTAACTAACTGCCTCTAACATCATTAGAAACATTACATTGAATTACTTATTCAATAAATTATACATACACCTTTAATTTCTGATCACAATTATAACGTGTTTTTCTTAGATTGCTGCCCAAACTAAACCAGGAACGCTACTCAGACACTAACAAGATAAAGACATGCCTCTGCGAATGTTTTCAGATAGAATTTAATTAGGTCTGAGCTAGTAATTTCACTAAATTAAAACAGACCTTAAAAATCTCACAGCCCAGAAGACATCTTAGAGGACAGTATTGCTTTGGAAGAAATTTCTCTTGGATTGAAATTGTAATAAGAAATCCATGTAGCATACAACTTCTTTTCAGAATTTATTACCAAATCAAGATTAGAATGTTGCGTTCTCCCCGTTTATGCTGCTGACACTGTTTCCCTTTTCTCCGCATTTTCCTTTCCTTACAGTCTTTCCTCAGGTAGAGCATATTGTGCTAATATTTTGAGGCAGGATTCCAGTACGACACACATAACTCGGAATTTATATTGCATCTGTTATTTCTCTTTTGCCTCTAGACTTGACTGCTATCCCAAGCAACACAATATGTTACTATTTAATTTTAAAAGCCATTTGCACAGCTTTTTTTCTTTGTCTTTTTCTTCATTTCTTCCCTTTTATTTTATATTTTTTGGCAATATTATATTAATGGAGCTGCTATAATACGTCTGTTGAAGACATAGGCAAGAAAGGAAAATGATGCTAACAATGAGAATTTAATTCTTCAATTATTTTTAAATTGCTTGTTAGTTTCACTCTTGGAGAGAAAGGGATGAAATGGTGGAACGCAAGCCTGAGACAAAGCAGCATGTACACTAATGACTTCATGTGCACTCCCCAAATTAGGCAAATGCTCATTTTTATGTTAAATATGTGCTTTATGTCACTTCCTGTAGTAGCCGAAAATTCTTTTCTTGTCAAGATTTGGCTTAAAGAAATGAGACGGATCTTTACATTTTACACTTGGAAATATACACGTTTAACATCTTTCTTTTCTTTAAAAAATACAGTGTAAATAACAGATTGGATTTGGGTGGTCCTGGCTCTTGTTACAACTTTGGGGCGTGTAACTTTTGGGATTCATTGGTTTACTGGTTTCAAGTTTTTCTCCTTAGGACATGTTTAAATGATTTCCTTTCTACAGACTCTATACTTTAATTTTTTTATTTTAATTTTTTGGAAACATTTGCAAATCTATGTATGCCTGCCAATCAGATGCCTCATCAAAATGGCACCTCACTGCCAACACAGAAGCTGGATGGTTTTGGTAGCCTGTGTCACTTTAGGAGAGAGGCCATAATGGCTAGCAAATAAGTGGTCAATATCTTTAGGCTTTTGTAGAATACTAGAAGTATTAGGCCCTTTGTATGTGACCCCATCTAAAATCTATTATAGCAATAAATGTACAGAAATCTATGAAATTGGGGGCACCTGGGTGGCTCAGTCGATTAAGCATCTGACTCCTGATCTCAACTCTGATCATGATCTTATGGTTCATGAGATCGAGGCCCACTTTGGGCTCTGTGTTGACAGTGCCATGCCTGCTTGAGATGTTCTCTCTCTCTCTTTCTCGCTCTCTCTGCCCTTCTCCCCTACTCTCTCTCTCTCTCAAAATAAATAAATAAACTTAAAAAATAATAAATAAATCTATGGAACTACTTTGATATTCGAAATTAGTCTCAGGCTTTCAGAAAGATTTGATTGCTTAGTAGTGGAGCACACAAATATAATGCACATTTAGGAATTGATGATAAATTGGAGATGAGGGAGAAGGGTCAAAGTTCCAGGTCCGGCACCACATTCATAGATGTTACAGCCCAGCAGACAAGCACAGGGGACCCCAGAAGGAACCTGGATTGTGGAAAAGTGTCAGGACCCTCTCAACCCCTTAGACCAACTACCAGTTTCTGAACACAAAGATAAAGGAACGAGACACACAGTCAATGCCTGTGTTCTTTCTAGGGCAGCTATATCAGACGACATGAGGGGCCATCAGGCATGTGTGGTGAGGACTCATTGCTGTCTTGAAATCTGGTCCATTATCCTGAACGAGGTACTCAGGTCAGGAATGACAGCCTCCTCAGGTGTTATGAAATCAAAATACAGCACGGGATGAAAGACAGTAACTGAAGAACTTAGCACAGACCCAGGAAGTTCCCTGGAAAGGTCACTGCCCTGCCTGCACACACTGTGTGAAGACCTGGCCCTGTGAAGATTCTTTGTCAGCGTCCATATACACGTTGTCAGTGTTAAGTCTCCAACCACTGTTGGAGAGTGACGTCCCCTGACAATAATAATCAGTACCCACATTTCACAGACACGGGATGTTTCTTAGAAGTATCTCCTCTGGAGCAATGCAGAAATGATAATGAATTACACAGATTTTTGCCTTTGGCAATTGACTTACATTTTGTTTGAGTAAGTCTGTATTCTGTGTAAATAAGATGCATTTCAAAAAATTATTGTATAATTGCCATGATGTTTAAATGTCTCTGCAGGTCCAAAAAAGTGAAATGCAAAAGAATTTATTGAATATATACTATGCCAATATAGAATATCTACTTGCTCATTGCTTTACCTGCATTATCTGTTAACATATGTGTGAATCTTATAGGTAGAGTTGTTATCAGAATTTACAAGAGAAAGATATTATTTAAGGGAGCGCCTTGGTAGCTTAGTCTTTTGAGCATCCAACTTGGGCTCAAGTCATGATCTCTAGGTTCCTTAGTTTGATCCCTGTGTTGGGCTCTGTGCTGACAGCTAAGAGACTGGAGTCTGCTTCGGATCCTGTGTCTCCATCTTTCTGCCCCTCCCCAACTCATGCTCACTCTCACTCGATCTCTCTCTCAATAAAAAACAAAAAAACAATTAATTTTTTTTTAAATATGGGGCACCTGGGTGGTTCAGTCGGTTAAGCATCTGACTTCAGTTCAGGTCATGATCTCACAGTTTGTGGGTTCGAACCCTGTGTTAGGTTCTGTGCTGATGGCTAGCTCAGAGCCTGGAGCCTGTTTTGGATTCTGTGTCTCCCTCTCTCGTTGACCCTCCCCTGCTCACACTGTCTCTCTCTCTCTCAAAAATAAATAAAACCATTTAAAAAATAAAAAAATAAAATTTTTGAAAATATATATAATTTAGGATATTAAATAACGGGTGCCTGGGTAGTCCAGTCAGTTAAGCGTCTGACTTTGATTTTGGCTCATGTCATGATCTCATGGTCATGATATTGAGCTCTGCATTAGGCTCCATGCTGAGCATAGAGTTGGCTTTGGATTCTGTGTTTCCCTGTCTCTCTGCCCTTACCCCTGCTCACTCACTTGTGCTCTCTCTCTCTTTCTCTCTTTCTCAAAAATAAATAAATAAACATAAAAAAGGATATTAAAAAATTTTCCAAACATATACAATTAAAACACTGACAGAATGAGGTGGCAAATTTCCATATATTGTCATGTTTTGAATAAAGTTTAAGTTCCAATGAAAAGAAAGAGTGAATAATGTAATAATTGTTTTAACTTCCATGTAGTGCAATAATCATTGGCATTAATTATTATTGAACTATGCATTGAGTAGAATCAAGGATTCAGGGCTACCTCAATTGCTGCAATACAGCTTAAATCTTCATGATAAAAGTTAATAATTATTCCAAATTTTTAAAAAATAAAATATGGTAAAACCCATTGAGTTCTTTTTCTAAATGCTCCGATCCAAGGGTAACTCACATATTTTTAAAAGATATTATGGAAGAATCATTTCTAGGCTATTTAAAGTGTTAAAAATACAACAACATAAGCTTAAGTTGATACTGTCTTCCGTTTAAAAGAGGTTGTGCATATTTGTAAGAAGACACTAAACTGTATTTTTAGGCTTTCCATAAAAACATTTTATTTACTTTTGAGAGTCAGAGACACAGAACACAAGTAGAGGAGGGGCAGAGAGAGAGAGAGAGAGAGACAGACAGACAGACATAGACTATGAAGCAGGCTCCAGACTGAGCTGTCAGGACAAAGCCCAAAGCAAGGCTGGAATTGCAGAATCTTGACCTGAGCCAAATTGGATGCTTAACTAATTGAAGCACCCAAGTTCCCCTATTTTTAGATTTTTAAAGAATTTAGTTCACTGGTAAAGAAAGTGAGGACCGTCTATCAAAATCAGTGTTAACTGTCCTGCAATTTATTCAAAATGACCTATGCGAGAGTTTCAGTCATCTGTCATTTGTAGCTTGAGAGGTGTTTATGGTTTGTTTTGTTGTATTAACAAATGACATAATTCCAGTGTATGGAAGAAATATCTGTAGATCTGTAGAGATGTTTGTCTCTTTGGTAATACTCCCATCTTAGAATGTTCTTTCCTCTTGCCCACTTTTAGACCCATGTCTCCTCCTCAGCAGCCTGTCCTGAGAACCTGTTATGTGCTTAGCCCTGCTCCTGGGAAGTGATATGGGAGCTGATTTGACTGTAAGAGCTTAGTGACCAGAGTGATGCTGTGACCTGGGGGAAGCGAGCCGAGCCCCAGGGTCTTTGACACAATGTTCAGAAAGAGAGGCAAAACACTTCATCCGCTTGGATGCAAATTTTCCTTACCTCTGAAATAGATTGATTTGAGAATTTTTTTCTCACTTCTAAGAATCTAACTTTTGATCTCTCTTTAAACATTCTTATTTATTCCTAAGTTTTCTTGTCTTTGAAAAGTCGGAACACCATTGAAGTGAATCTGTTCAGCAGATGTCTCTTGTACATTTTTCATAAGCAATACAAGTGGCATATTCATTGTTGCCAAATTCCTTGCAGTTTGAATGCAGAAATGGAAGTTCTGTTTTTCTATATTTGTGTTTATCATATATTTACTTTGGAAAGAATTTTTCTTCAGGTTTTAATTGTTTGAAAGGCTTATCCACTTAATATATCATCTTGCTAGTTTACAAATTATTGTGGCAGGTTAATTATTGTATCAATTTCACAAGTATGTTTATAAGGACTTTTTACAAAAAGAAATACAAAATACCTTGGAAAATCTAATAGAATTTGAGATAAGTATACTCATATGCACAGAAAAATAATTAGTTTGGATTCTGTGTCTATAAATTTCCTATAAATTTAGAGACCTATTTTTATATTTCTATCGAAGGTTTATATATGCATTTCTTATTTATTTGGATGTGGTAAAGCACTGAACTAATGACAAAATATTTAAGATTCCCTTTGGATTGATATATTAATTTCCTTAAAACCTCGATGATCCAAAATCCTCTAGTATTTGAAGAATGTACCATTTGAATATTGAATGTGCAGGCACATATTTAAACACTTACTTTGCCAGGCAACATAAGTGAGAAATGAAGCGTTAACAAGAAAATAGAAGTAAAACTGGCACCTAAGTAACATTATTTTGGGAGAAAGAGAGAGTCCCCTCTCTTCTCCGATGGAATGACCATTAAGCTTCTCTCCAGCTCCTTTCATCATTGCTTCACCTAACATTGCTGAAGCCTGAATGTTTCTGAAACATCTTTCTTCCCAAGGACATCTCTGTGTATGCCTCAGTTGGCAATATATCACTTTACTTGGTTCCGAACAGTTCCTTAAAAAGACGTTTACAGGGACAGCTGCTTGGCTCAGTCAGTTACCTGTCCAACTTCAGCTCGGGTCACATCTCACACGCATGAGGTCGAGCCCCACATCAGGCTCTGTGCGGACAGGCCTGCTTCAGATTCTATGCCTCCCCCTCTCTCTCTGTCCCTTTCCTACTCATGCACTGACGCTCTCAAAAATAAATAAATATTAAAAAAATAAAAAAAGACGTTTTCACTCACTGTCATTTTACTGTCATTTCACTATCATTTTACTGTCTTAGAAACTACCCCCCACAAGAGGAATCTTTAACATATATCAGAACAAATTCCGGTCAGTATTCACATACATTTTCCATTCACTCTTTTTAAACCAATTCTTCTTAATATTGTCTAGCTCTGGATCGTTGTTCTGGCCATCAATTATACTGACCTGTAAAACTCTTGTGTGCATAGCAGAGCGCCGTCTCTCCCTGATTCACCTGTCCTGTGGGCCCCAGGGAGACCCGCACACAATTACACTGTGGTCGGTGCGCATATTTCTCCCAGCAGTTCCCGTCCCTCTGAAAGTGGTGGGTGGTAACATGGGAGCTTATTGTGAATACGACTGTTTAAAAACTATGCCTATAACAGATACATCCTTCCGTTATGACATATTTCAACATCTGGTTTTAATTTTTCCATGCCTCTGACCGTATGCCTCCCTGAGAATGCCTGTCTCCTCCTTTCACTCTCCTCCTCATCCCCCAACACTGTGGTCAATCATTACCTCCTTCTGGAAGCTTCTCATACCCCACGTCTTTCCTGACTACAATGCACAGTTCCCACTGCTGTCCGTGATCTGCACATTTTTTAACTTTTATTTTTCTGGCTTTGTTTCTATTGTGTCCTCTCTCAAGATTTTAAAGTTCTTTTGGGTTCTGATGCCTAGCACATGATAAGTAACAAATTCCTTGTATCTCCTGCATGGGCTTTTTATCTGTTTACCTCTAACACAGT
This sequence comes from Suricata suricatta, assembly GCF_006229205.1. Classification (NCBI taxonomy): domain Eukaryota; kingdom Metazoa; phylum Chordata; class Mammalia; order Carnivora; family Herpestidae; genus Suricata; species Suricata suricatta. The sequence continues at coordinate 118,022,032 of NC_043701.1, read as the reverse complement.
GGCTTTCTGACTAGGGCTTATGAAGTGAAAAAGCTTTCTTTACTCTCACTAAAATGGCAACTATTGAAGGTGACAAAACTCAGGGGGAAACCCTTCATAAACCGAATACAAAGTGATTAATATGAATAGGGTTCCCATCACAATATTTTTTCATGATATTTGTGTAACAGCCACCAACAAATGCCTTTTTTTTTCTTTTTGAGAAAGAAAGCAAGAGAGCGTGCAAACAGGGGAGAGGCCCAGAGGTAGAGAATCTAAAGCAGGAATCTTGCTCAGCAGGGAGCTCAACATGGGTCTCAATCCCACCATCCTGGGGTCATGCATGACCTGAGCTGAAGTCAAGACTCAGACACTCAACCGACTGAGCCACCCAGGTGCCCTGCAAATAGCTTTAATTTTTTATTTTTTGGTTGTTTTTCAGAGTTATGCAATTTAGAGAAAGTATGTTTATACATTCCAGAATCTAGAATTTTAGAAAATAAGTAGAATATTTTTGCAACAGGGAAATATTAGTCTGTCTTAAAATTCATTTCAGATTTTTAAAAAGTTTATATTTTAATAATTTTAGATAACATTTTAATAATATTTTTATAAGACAAATGCACGACCGCCCTTGTGTTAGACCTCATTCATATCCTACTAAGTTGTCTCACCTCCTGCTTGCATTTTATTTAAGTTTATTTATTTAAAGAGAGAGGGTGCATGGACAGAGAAGAAGGACAGAGAGAGAGAGGAGAGAATCCCAAGCAGGCCTAACCCTCAGCTCAGAGCCTGATGTGGGGATCGGTCCCACAAACCATGAGATCATGACCTGAGCCGGAATCAAGAGTCAGACGCTTACCTGACTGAGCCTTCCAGGCGCCCCTCCCCTCCGTCCTTATGTCAGAAAGTGATGAGCTTAATTCCAATAACAATGATGAAAAACTAATTATGTTCTCATAAATCAGATGTCCTGTAAAAGCTGTGTTTTGTTTTCAACATAATTACTTTTTTTGTAAAAAGGGTATGTATTTAGGGGTTCCTGGATGGGTCAGACGTTTGAGCCTCTGACTTCTGTTCAGGTCACAATCTCATGGTTTGTGAGTCTGAGCCTTGTGTCGGGCTCTGTGCTGACAACTTTCTCAGAGCCTGGAGTCTGCTTCAGATCCTGTGACTCCTTCTCTCTCTGCCCCTCTGCTCTGTCTCTCTCTGTCTCTCAAAAATAAGTATTAAAATTAAAAAAAAAATGTATTTAACATCATTTTATAAATGTTTTGCAGTGTTTATCAAAATGCATCTTTTTAATTTATAGAATTAAGTCTTTTGACTTTCTGATTAATGGAAATAGTGAGTTACACTTGATGCAGTGTTTCAAAGATTAATTATAGACTTAGGTCTTTTATCATGCTTTCTTTTTAAAATCATTAATATGTAGAAAACCATATTGTACAGCAAACAAAAGTATTTGAAAAGATAAATTTGAAAATGTCAGCTTATGCTCACTTCAATACATCAGCCATTTGTTAAATGCCTTATGTGCCAAGAGTATAAATATATTTAAAATAATTTTTGAAAATTAAAAAGTAGATTTGAGTTGTGCTGACATAAAAGAATTTGGTACAAGGCATCATATGAGTAATTGCTAAATAACAGTATAGACAATAACTGTTATAGCAATTAAAGGAAAGAAGTATGGATTCAGATTTGGAGAGCCTTAGAAGTGCTTTTGAAGAAGTGAATATTTGGTTGAGCCAAAAGGGAAAGGAAGGATATTGCAGAGAGAAGTAATGGCATGCTTGACCTCCAAGGGGACGGAGGCAAGGAGAGGTAAGATTAGGGCAAGACTGAGTCAGAACATGTTAGTCTACAAACTTTGCATGGTAACCTCGATCCCCTTGCCTGAACTTCGACCACCTTCCTTCACTTAGTTTACTGAACCATCCTCCTTTAACTGTTCACTTGTTCTGTCTTCCTGCCAAGCACTGCTCTTTTTTAATGCAATTATGTTTAAAATAAACCAATAAATAGATGATATGTAGATAGATAGATAGATAGATAGATAGATGATAGATAGATAGATAGATAGATAGATAGATAGATAGATAGATAATAGAATAGACAGGTGCTAGAGAGATACCTAGGTATTCTAGCTTGGGAATAAGGGCAAATGGGAAGGGACAATATGATCTCAATATCATACTGGTCACTGTTTAATAAGAGTCCTGTGTAAATATTATTGAACCACAGATGTACCTGAGTTTGATTTTACCATTTACTGGTTGAGAAGAGCCCAGACACTGTTAAAGTGTATGTTTATTTGAAGATTTCTATCCAGTAGAGACCATAACCCCACAGCTCCTGACTGTACTGCCCATAAGTCACTGTAACATTGCATGTCACTCATAAATCTTACTCAAGCATGTTTTCCTTAGAATGCATGTAAATACCTAGTTCTTCCACATGCTTTTAAAATCAGATAACCAGATTTATCATCTTATAAGTTCCATTATTAATAAATTAATATTCTTGACACATTTATTGTATATTTATAGAAGCACCTTGTTTTGAAATCTTTGAAAACTTAATAGTCTTTGTATTAAAATCTTCCCTTCCATGACAGTCATTCTCCCCCTCTCCCTCAATGGCACCCTTGTATTTTATGCTGATTTGCAAGTCTCAGTTTGGAGAGATTAGGTTTCAACTACACTGAGATACAACTACAGTCGATTTAGGGTTGCGCCCAGTTTTTCCACAGCTTCCAGAAACTGCACGCGTCCTCTGGATGGCTCCTGGCGCACCAGGGCCATCCATGGCTGAGCAGATGGAGCACCGCACCCAGCGTCTGAGCTCTTCTCCAAACACCACGGCTGCCTGTCCAGAACCTTCCTCTGCATGGTCTCTGGCTTCCCTTACTTCCAGACACTGTTCCCTCCTTATAGCAAGTGTCTTCCCATTTTCAGGCCTGGGGCCACACATAGTATTTTTCTGTCTGAAATGTCCTTTGCTCCTTTGCCTATTGGGTACCTGTTTATTTTCAAAGACAGAGTTCAAGTGTCACTTTAGAGATGAAGCCTTCTTTCTCTGATTCTTTGCACCTTGTCAGTGCTTCGCCAGAAGAAAACACACATTTAATGAGGTGCTCTGTAGGGTGGGCGTTGTGGAAAGCTTTTGAGAAAAAAGTCAAATAAAACATCATCCCTGTCCTTGTGGATGGTACAGTGTGGCAGAAAGCTAGCAGCCTGGTGATAGCATGTGTTCCTTGTTTTAAGTGCTCAATTTCTTTATTAAAAGTGTATATTTACCTGGCTTTCCACTAGAAGACAGGAAGTTCTTCCTAGCAAGGATGTGGCACAAAATTATAACATGGTTTCTAGATACTTAGAGCAGAGATCCTGAAGTCCATCCAGCTGATTGGGTGGCTTTGTTCAACTACTCTCACTAGGTCTCCATTTTCTCCTATCTAACCAGTATAAATGGTTTCCTTTTTATGGTTATTAGCATAGTTTATACAAAATAATTACTGTTAATTGTTGGGCTCAGACTGCAAATGATATTTAAAGTCACAGTACATATTTTAAAATTTACCCTACAAATTGAAATCGTTACAAATTATAAAATGAAAATTAGTAAGATCAAAGTAGCGTTTTAAGGCATTGCCGTATTAATATTGATAGGTCTATTTGTCCTCAACTTAGAACTTCTCACCTATAAAAAACGTTGTTTCTTTGGAATGTATTTAATATGTAAGCTTTTTAAATGTGTAAGCAGAGTCGAGAGTAAGCTCTGACTACTATTAGAGCATTGATATGGCCAGACTGATGTTTTAATGAATTTGTTTTCCTTTAGTGTCCAGTCTGTGTAGAAACTACTCTTATTAAACTACTTAGAATATTGTTTTATGTTTAATACAAGTTTTAAGATGTTCTAAAAAGTTTTGGTCCTTTATTTAAAAATCAACACTCTATAAGGGTGCCTGGGTGGCTCAGTGAGTTATATGTATGATTTTGGCTCAGGTCATGGTCTCACAGCTTGTGGGTCTGAGCTCCGCATCGGGCTCTTTGCTGACAGCCCAGAGCCTGGAGTCTGCTTTCGATTCTGTGTCTCCCTTTCTTTGTCTCTGCCCATCCCCTGCTTATGCCCTCTCTTTCTCTCTTTCTCAAGAATAAACATTAATTTTATTTTTTAAAAAATCAACACATTATAAGCTGAAAGGTAAGACTGTGAAAAATACATGTCAGCTCAAATAGCTGAGCTGTCACAATATCAAGGTTTGCAAGTAGGAGCTGAAGAATCTGGAGTGTAAGGAGTTTCCTGAAAGACTTGTATTCAACTAGCAGAGGACTGGCGTCACTAATGCAAAATAAACACTGCAAACAGATGTCCAGTGTTCACTTGTGGCTTGGAAAAATAAGACCTCACAAAATATGTATCTTGTCTTCCAGAGATTGGGATATAAATGTTAAATATAGTAGTTTAACTCCTTAAACACCAATTGCACAGAACGTCCTAAAGCTTGCCAACATTGCCAAGAATTAAAACTTATTTTGAGATTTCTCCAATTCAGGAGGTTAACTCCTGGCTCTACTTACTTGCTCTTAGAAACTAGGAGAAATGGATAGAGAGCCTAATAACTTTACCCACCCCCAAATTGAGATTATTTAGTGTTTTTGTTAACAGAGATCTCAACTCAGGTGAAATACCAAGCACAGTATACTAGAAATAGCTAAACTTGACTAATTTATCACTTGCCAGTCAGTATTCTTAATACTCTGCATGTGCAAAAGTATTTAAATATTAGAAAAGCCCCATGAGGAAGGTTCTGTGTCATCACTGGCTTCATCTTACAGGTTAGGAAATGGATGTGCAGACAGTTGAAAAACTCATTCACATTCTCAATTGGTGTTTAAGATCTCCACCAAGTGAATTTAACTCCAGAGCTCCCTACCTATGTGGCATGTCAAGATCATGGTTGTTAACCTGTGCTCCTGTGTACACTGGCAAAAACCCACCCTGGGGCACCTGGGGGGCTCAGTCGGTTGAGAATTCGACTCTTGACTTCGGCTCAGGTCATGATCTCACAGTTTGTAGGATTGAGCTCTGTGTTGGGCTCTGTACTGACAGTGCTGAGCCTGCTTGGGATTCTCTCTCCCCCACTATCCCTGCCCCTCCCCCATTCTCTCTCTCCCCTCCAACTCACAGACTCACACTTTCCCTCTCAAGATAAATAAATAAACTTTAAAAAAGGACCCCAAAACCCCACACAGCTGACTATTCTGGGCATACAGTCATAAGCCTGAGAGATGATGGCAGACTTGGCAGTTGCATGCCACCTGAGAAACCCACTTGAATGTGATTAGCTAAGTGCTAAGTGAAGTGCTAAGATGTTGTGAAAATCTTTCTTGCTAATCCATCCAAAAAGCCTGTGCTAGGTGAATACATGGGGTCAACTTTAGACGAGGCATAGACGGTCGCAAATAAATGTGTTTCTGAGCTTAATTACGTTGCTCCCAGTGTGGAAATAACCCAAATGTGTACTTCTTCTTTGTCAGAGAAGAATTGCTAGAAGATACTGCCAGACATTACATAGTACGTATGTATGCATTTGTTCATTTAGGGCAGTGTTTAAAAACACAATCAAAATATCTTCAGTCTTGCTGCTGAAATTCATAACTGAGCACGGATGCCAGTGGCCATTATGTATCAGTCTTATAACAGGTGGCATTAAGTAGCAATCCTGTATTGTAACATTATTTAACCAATAAGTTAATAATTTATACAAAGGGATCCTTTTGGCACCTCATGTCTGTTTATCAGGTGGTGTTATAACTGGTGCTGATTCTTCTATGATTTCACTTCACCCTTTTTCATAAAAATATAGTTTTCAGTGAGTGTGGCTAATTGCATTTGATTGGAAGTATACATAAAACTCTCTAACACCACCTTTGAGCTTCTCACATGCACTTCGACCATATTTGTTCAAAGTTCACATTTTCTTTAGTCATCCCTGCCCACCCAGAAAAAGGGACTTTCCTCCGTGTCCCCATATCCTGTGCTGAATGCATCGGGACGTCCTGTCTGTTACACCTATTCATGCCTCTCAGCGCTTTCTACTTTCTTTACTGATACAGCCAGAATCCAAGTACCATCTTCTGATTAGGAGCAAAGCTGCACATGTGGCTGGTGTTTAGTAAGTTTATTAAGTAAATGAATGAATAAATTTAGTCAGGAAAGCACAATTTCCATACTGAAACATAGAGTTCAGAATCATGAATGTCTTATTAGGCTTCCTCCTACCTTATTTTATTTCTGTTTTAGTTCAACTTATGGCACCCTCAAAACTGAGAGCTGGCTGTATTCCTCCACTTCTGCTATTCTGTAAGCCATCTTTAAGAAAGGAAGAGCACTTGAGTGTTATCTATTTTTTTTAAAGACTTCAATACAGGCTTTCAATATACATGTAAAATAAAGGCCTATGAATCTGGCTGAGCCAAGTGGCAATGAAAAGTCATAAAATGTCAGAAAATATTAACAGTATGACTTGCCACAAATTAGATAGTGTAGATTTTAGGTAAGGATAATATACAAGGCTGGGTGAAGAAACCACTAGAATAGAAACTGAGACCTAAATCTGGCTCTAACCATCTTGTGGGACATCAGAGAGGTCCAATTTCCTGTTTTCCTTTTTTTCTTTTATATGTGTCATTGACACAATGTGACAGTAGTTTCAGAGGTACAACATAGTGATTCAACATGCCTATACACTATGCTGTGCTCACCACACCTGCAGCTGCCCTCCATCAGCACATGACTCCACCACGGTACCATTGACTGTATTCCCTGTGCTCTGCCTTCCATCTTCAGGACTCACTCCTTCCGCGGCCGAATTCTGTGTCTCCATTTCCCCTTCATTTTGTCCATCCTGCTACCTACTTTCTGTCTGACATCTCTCAGTTCATTCTATGTTTGTTTATCGGTCTACTTCTGCTTCTTAATTTGTTTGTTGACTTTTTGTGTGTGGGTATTGCTGTTTTGTATTTTAGGTCCTACATGAAAGTGAAATCATAGGGCATTTATCTTTGTCTGCCTTATTTCACTTAAGATAATGCCCTCTAAGTTCATCCATGCTGTTGCAAATGACATCTCATTATTTTTAATGCTTGCATACTATTCCATTGTGTGTGTGTGTGTGTGTGTGTGTGTGTGTGTGTGTGTGCGTGGTGCCTTCCTTATACTTTTGTCTACCAATGGACATTTAGGTTACTTCCATAATTATTCCATTGTAAATAATGCTTCAATAAACAGTAGGGCACATATAGATATATTTTTTTCAAATGAGTGTTTTCCTTTTCTTTGGGTAAGTGCCCAGTAGCAGCATTACTGGATTGTGTGGTAGCACTACTTTTAATTTGGTTCCCATAGTTGCTGCACCAGTTTACATTTCCAGAAACAGTGCACAAGGGAGAGCTTCAGCTTCTTCATCCAGGGATTGTATGAAATCCTGCAATACTAGCATCCTATGATTACTTATAAAATAATTATTCTTGCATAGGAATAATGTCTCTTATATTTCTTTACCTTATATTTATGCTGTCCCACACTCTTTCTAGCCAGTAATGATCCTCATGAAACACAGACTACCTCTCAGTCTTACTTCTATGATCTTTGCACATACTAAGTCTTGTATTTCCCACAATAACCTAAGGAAGCATGTGCTACTGTGAGTACATCATTGCATAAACTAACCTGAAAAGTTAAGTAAGTTGTCCAAGGTCAGCTCATAGCATATGGCCCTGGGATTCAAAGGCAGGAGTCTTGGCTCTAGAAAGTGTTGTCCCAATCACTGGGCAGCACATCCCTGTTGAATTCAGGAACTGAGGTATATGTCTTGAAGGAAGTCAGAGAGGGACCTGTCATCAAAAAGTATGTGCTGCATGAGAATAAATAATTAAAGCCATGAGGTAATCCATGATAAAAAATGTTTATGTAAAGTGTTAGGTAACAAGAAGAGAGTATTCACTTTGCACGCATCAGAAAGGGTGTTATCAAAAAGATGACATTTGAACCACCTATCTAATGCTGAGTACACCTGACAGAAAAAGTCATGAGAAGGCAAGTTGTAAAGAACACATATGGAAATGGCTAGGTGCTGAGGTTAAGGTAATAGTATAAGAAAACTTGTGTTGAATTAAAGTCTGAAAGGTATAAATATCAGGAGAGATATTTAATCTTAATGCCAGCAGTAATGTGGAATTATTAAATTTTTAAGTACTGCCTTCACACATTTGGAGTTTTTAAAGATAGTAACTTTTTATGGTAGCACAGAAGAAAGTAATTGCGCAGGGAGTAAGGGCTGCTGTTGACCCTGCCTTCAAGCTCAGTTCTGGTTGGTAGAGAAACTGAATTACAGAGTAAGAAGTAAAATTTTGTTGGGTAACAGTAAAGAACAGAATCTAGAACTCTAATAAGAGACAAGCATATGGGAAGACTCATCCTATAAATAATAGAAGCACATAAAACACACATGAGTAGCACACATACCATTGTCAGAATCAAGTCTCATTTGCCGGTAGTGATTATAGGAATGCCTTCATGAGAACAGTGCGTGTTTTAGTTCCATTCAGTGCCTGTTGGTATACGGTAACATCCTGCGTACAACCCAGACTGCTTGCCTTGGGACCGAAATATTGCATTATGTTCATACATAAACCAGTGCTGAATGCATAGTAGAAACTCTACACATAGGTTTATATACTTGGTAAAGTGAGAACTTTTGTATTACATTTTCCCCTGTAGCACACACTGTTATGTTCATAATTGCCATTTTGATGCTATTTCATTTTATGTGCTTGCAACTATGATTTATCATTAAATTTTAAGTATATTTTTTAAATATCGTGTAGCAATTTTGTATAGCTTTTATGCCTAGAATTTTTCCGTGGAAACACATTGCAAATTAGCTTTTATTTACCAGAAGAAAAAAAGTAAATGTTCGAGAAACAAGTTTTCTCTAAATATGAGCTGAGAGCAACAGCAGGTGGCCCCACCACCGGGGAATCATCTGATAACATTCTGACTGTAAGACAGGAAATTTTGAGATGGGGAATACAGGAGTGGGGTGTGAAGGGTAAGGAGAGCTTGCTTAGTGGCCCAACACGAGTTTATCTCCTTTTGAGAAGAAAAGAGGACTCGCAGAAGTTAGCTGAAAAAACAAAGTATCCAGAGGTAATAAGAAGGAGAAAATATCATAAGCACATAGCAGTCATCCATTATACCATGTAATGGGTTTCAGCTTTCCTAATATTACTCATTGTTTAGTTCTTTCTGTTTGTCAGTAAAATGGCACAGACATCTGTGGGGAAGGGTGCTCATTGTCCTGTCACTTTGATGGTTGATGTTGAAATCATTCACCAGTAGTCGACCATTTTGTTCCCCGCACAATATTGTTGTCTGTGTTACCTGCTGGATTCATGATTTATGTAAGTCTTTGAAAGGCTGATTTACACTTCATTATTCTTCCCTTGACCTGAACTGCATCCTTTAGAAATAAAAGTTGAAAAGATATGGACAAAAATTGTCAAAATACACTAAAATATTTTACTACTGATGAAATGTAGCCAAGATACCCTTGGAAGGTGTTGCTTGAAAGAATCAGAGTGCATAAAAGGTAAATGTATTGGAATAGCTCTCTTTGCACTTAGAATTGTGTTTGGTTTTCTTTTCACAAAGCAAGAGTGTTTCATTTCAATATAGATATGTACCCTTTTTCCTGAAAACAATAGCCTAAGAATAAAACACCATATTAAATCCTGTATGTACATGTATGTCTATGCATCTGCAGGAGTTTGAAAGGAATTCAAAGGAAAAAAACCTATACAAATATCCCTTAATTCTAGGCTTAATTAACTTCTGAATATATTAAATGTGATGCATAACCTTTATTAAATATTTTAAGATGCTAATCATGCATTATTTTCTCTTCTGGAATGTAAGCTGTAGAATTTGAGAATTCCAAGTTCTAAATACAAATTTATATTTTTCATAAGCAGACAAAAAATACCTATTAAAAATAAAAAAATCTTTTCAATAATCTTGAATATAGAAGTAAACAGATGTACATTATTGAATGAAAGTAAAATCCTACATTTTATATAAATTATAATAAAATGAATAAGTTCAAACAAAAACTATCCCATAATAATGTTTGAAAGCTATATTTAATAGTATGCTATTTTTGAAAAAGCTCTCAGGGGCACCTTTGTGGCTCTGTTGGTTAAGCATCTAACTGTTAATTTTGGCTCAGGTCATGATCTCACAGTTAGCTGGATCAAGCCCCATGATGGGCTCTGCACTGCCTGCGTGGAGCCTGCATAGGATTCTCTCTCTCTCTCTCTCTCTCTCTCTCTCTCCCCTCCTCCCCTTCTCATGTTCATTCTTTCTCAAAATAAATAAACATTAAGAAAAGAAAAAAAGTTTTTATTTAATTGTCCATGAAGACTTTTTGTAATCTATAAATGTAAACCAGTACCATTATTTCTCATAATAAAGAAAGAGTATTATTCTGTTTGGTCATTGTATTTGGACTTATTGATTGGTATTCCACTTGAAAATTTTAGTAATTTGAAAGTTAAATTTATGTGTATATTTGTATTTACAGAACTGTTTATGTAAATACATATATGTTTATACATATATATGTATACATACATATACATATACATATACACATACATACATACATACATATATGAGCTCTGCAAGACCAATGGATAGGAAAGATCAACACCATCTGTATGAATTTTCTAGGGCTGCCGTAACAAATCACCATAAAACTGGTACCATAGAACAACAGATATTTCATTCTCTTCTGGTTCTCTGGGCGGGAGGTCTGATATCAATCTCAGTGGAGCCAAGCTCCCTCTAGGGCTGTAGGGGAGGAACCTTCTAGCTGGGGCTGAACCTTGGCCTGCTTTCCACGGTGTCTGTCCAGTCTCTGACCCCATTCTTACCTGGCCTCTACCTGTGTGTCTCTGTGTCTCTGTGTTTGAATTCCTCTGCCCTTTCTCTTATGAAAATACTAGCCATGAGATTTAGCCCCCCCCCCACTCCAGTATAACTGCCTCTTAACTAAGTACATCAGCAAAACTCTATTTCGAGATAAGGTCACATTCTGATGTTCTAGATGGACATGAATTTGGGGGAACCTATTCAACCTGGCATACCATTGAAGTGTGCACATGTGGTACCTGCTGTTATTCAGTCATGACTCAAAAAATCCAGGCCTAGTCTCTAGCCTTGTTTTTTTTTCCCTTATTTCATCTTCTTTTTTCACTGTTCATTTATTTTTTAGAGCAAGAGAGCAAGAGAGAGAGAGAGAGAAAAAAAGAGCATGAGGGGGAAGGGGCAGATACAGAGGGAGACAAAACAGACTCCAGGTTCAAGCTTTTAGCACAGAGCCTGATGCAAGACTCGAACCCATGAACCGTGAGATCATGACCTGAGCCAAAGTTGAATGCTGAACCAACTAAACCACCCAAGTGCCTGTCTTTCCTTATTTCTATGTTGAGATTCAAGAATATAATTGAACCCTTGAAAAATGCTGGCCCCTTCATATCCTCATTGTATGTATAAAAAAGAGCTTTGGGGGTATTCCAGGAAAAATTCATTTAAGTGTCTGAAGGATTTCTGTGAATGAACCTTAGAGTAGAAGGTAAAAAAAAGTGATGGAAAGGTAGGAAGTGGAGGAACATTGGGCAATTTGCTTTGTTTCTAGTAATTTCTTGATCACACAGTCCTAGGAGTGTATATTTATATATATTCTTTAAAATATAGCTGGTTAATGGGGTGCCTGGGTGGCTCAGTTGGTTAAGCATACAACTCTTGATTTTGGCTCAGGTCAGGATCTCATGATTTGTGGGTCTGAGCCTCTCATCAGACTCTGCACTGACAGTGCAGAGCATGCTTGGAATTCTCTCTCTCTCTCTCTCTCTCTCTCTCTCTCTCTCTCTGTGTGTGTGTGTGTGCCCCTCTCCTGCTTCTGTTATGCCTTTCAAAATAAATAAAACATGAAAAAACACAAAAAATTAAAAATAAAATATAGCTGGCTGATTCTTTTATTATGATAAAATGTGAGTCAATGACTATCAATTATCACAAAAGAAATAGAGAAAACCAATATGTAGGTGGTAGAATTTGCTAAATCTAAGAAGACAAAGATAAATGTGAAACTCTGCATGTAAATTCAACATGCACATGTTGATGTGTATCAAACATCAATATTTTGATGATTCAAATTGAGCATAGAGGAGAAGCATTTTATAGAGACACAGGTGAAACTCACATGTTTTCTTTGGCTGAAAGATAACAAGATTGAGCATTATATCTCCATGTGTCTCACATATATATACACATACATATATGTATGTATACATATACACACATATGTGTGTATATATATATATATATAGGCCTGATATTGTCTTTGTATCAAGTCAGAAAGCTCTTAATTTAGAACTTTTAAATTAAGCAATCTAATGGTCCCTTGAAGGAAGTGAGTGAGGGTATCTAGTCAGGACAGGAAAGTCTTTAAAGTATATGGGATATTTATTCTTAAATACTTGGATGACTGCCATGGATTACACCAAGTAGTCTTGCTCTAGACCTTGTGAACAAACAGCAGAGTCAGGTTTCAACTAAATATGTGTGAAGGGGAGCATTTCCATTGAAATCCTTACAAGATTTTAAAACTAAACAAATCTAAAGATATATTAGATATATCTTTATAAGATACATATCTCAAAGATATGTTTGTAGCATGGACCTTCAGGGTAGTACTAACTACTTAACAAACGGTGGTGAGGATGGGTTGCAAATCTACATAAGGAAAACCTATTCAAACTTTGAGTATTTTTACTCAAATTGTATTTAAAATTAATTGAATAGTTACCTAGTTCCCAACATATTGGGGAAAGTAGCAAAATAATTTCTGGTTTAACTTTCCAAAACACAGATGTTAATTGTATAAATAAAACTCTTTCCAAATCATTTGACCAAAATCCATAAAATGAAACATCTGTTGTTCAGACTCATCCAAAGCTATACCTTATTCTGTATTCTGTATTTATAAGCCACAAAAAGATAATGCATACTAGTTGTTGAAGTCTATAGACTTCCATGCATTATTTATAACTTCAGTAGAAGATTTCAACTATTTACATAATAATTGATGTTAGCAGTAAGAGTATAAGGTTATAAATAGTTCCCAAGTGCCAATAAATGCCAATGGTGGAGATAAATAGAAAAAGGTGATTTTATCACAGATGATTTAATGCGGTTTTTCTTTTATATTGCTACAAAGCCAGTGGGATCTTGGCAATAGAAAGATAAATTGGAACACATTTTACAGTGTTAGAAATACTGTTTAAATTATATATGTGTATGTGAGCATTGTGCAGATGATGACTATAAGACTTCTAGGTTTTTGAGGTATTAGGTAAATTTCAGCATCTCTTGAATAATTTCAGTTTATTGACAAGATTTGGTATAGTCACTCAAGAAAAACTTCACATTGGTTTTCTCATCATGCTTGTGTTGCTATTGTTTTTTTTTTTTCAATTTTGTCTAAGGTGTATTTGTTTTTGAGAGAGAGAGTCAGATCGAGAGATTGAGCATGAGTGGAGGAGTGGCAGAGAGAGATGGAGATACAGAAGCAGGATCTAGACTGTGAGCTGTTAGCACAAGAGCCCACCATGGGGCTTGAACTCATGAACAATGAGATCATGACCTGAGTCAAAGTCGGATGCTTAACCAAGTGACCCCTAAATTGTATTGCATCAAGTAGGTTTAAGAGGCATTTTTAATAGAGAACTATTGAAACAAAAGTAATTAAATATGTGGATGACTTGAGTTTATTTTGTTTTCCTTTGAATATGGAGATGATGGAAATAAATAACATAAATTCCATAGAATTTGTTTTATTAAACATTTATATCTCCATAGATCTGAGCTAAATTATTCTTTGTTACCTTTATTCATAATAGTTGGTTATGTATACCTGTAAGTATATATAGCTCATTGTATATATAGCTCATAAGTATGTTAGTAGCTCGTTGTCTAAATGATTTCATTTAGAAGATAATTCCTATACCTTAAAACAAACAAACAAACAAACAAACCAAACTAATTTTAAAATAACACTTTAATGTCATAGTACCTTTTTATTACGTGGCCCCAACTTCAGTCCCTCCCTGTATTGGTATTCTTCCTAACTGGAAGCCCAAGGACATTGTTTCTCAATAGAGAGAGGGACAGTCATCAGCTGCTTTAATTTGCCTCTAACAATGGGATGTTTGCCCCTAGTGGTTTTCTTCTCTTTTCTCCATATGAGTTTTTTGCATCTTGTTATCTTTGGCCCTTATTCAAGTTTTGGGAGTATCCAGGCTTTTCAAGACTCTCCACTCCAAGGAAATCCCATGTCTCCTTTCTTAGAAGCAACAATAGATCAAATAGGTAATACACTTGTGTGGATTCTACATATTTACTAAGAAAAAACAAGAAATCTTTGTGTGACAGTAAAGGAACATTACCTAGGTTTCTGTGTGTCTGTGTGTCTGTGTGTATATGTGTGTTCCCAAGTGTTTTATATATTTTACTTGCTGAATAATGGGCACCCCACCGGCCCTCCTATGCCTAGGAATTTATGGGTGTCAAGATCAATGACTCAAAGGTAACAATAGATAGGAAGTAAACTTACTATTCACATTTCATTACGTAGTAAACCTCAAAAGGATTCTTTAATGAAGAAGGTTCAGGTTCAGTGAACAGTGACACATCAAAAGGTGTGTTGTTCTTGTATTAAAGTAGTTAAGGGGTGGGCCTAAGGGAGCCCCTCTCCACTCCCATTCCCAGAAAAGGACTGGGGTTTGTGTGGCTTAGTCTTCCCCTTCATACTAAGGGAAGCTGAGTTTCCTTATTGCTTGTCTAGATGTGAGTCAAGGGGCAAGGGGGCAGGATGGCTTGAAAGTTGTTAACAGTCAACATCAACAATGGAAGAAGATGATCTCAGGGTGAGAAAGAAGAAAGACAGTTCTCTAGATGCTTAATCTAGACGCCAGAGAGACTAAGCACTATTCACTGAGCATTTCAAAAAGGAGAGAAATTGGTTTGGTTAACTGGACAATATATGTGTTACCTGTAAGACATTGTCCATGCTTTCTAAGAAGAAAGTTTAGGGGAAGGGTATAAAATGATGTTACTACTTTACTTGTTTTTGAAGATTGGAGAGGATTGCTGTCAGCATTATGGTTTTAGCAATAAATCTATTGTTAATTGTTTTTGTTGTTGTTGTTATTGTTTTATTTATGAATTCCTGATTGTCTACCATAAGAACCTATGTTGTATGTTTTCCATTAGATTTCTCTTAATTTCGGACAGTAGGAAGGACTGGAGGTGACTCATTATATGCTCTAAAACTTGCCTGTGCTCCCGACCCCCAAATTTAAAATTTGAATATTTGATTATTGGCATGCAAATGATTCTATGATACTGGAAACCCTTCAAATTGCTTGAGACAGTAATAAAAAGGTCAACCATCTAGGTGTGATTAATGAACACTGCAGATCCTAGCTTCTCTTTCCTCCTCTGGTCACCTTCTTCTGGACACGCCACTAAAACATAGTCTACAGATGAGACAAGGTGTGTCAGAACATCAGTACTTGTTTCAGTCCAGAACTGAGGGTGAGCTGAGGCAGCAAATCCCAGTCTAACAGGAGAAATAACAAGCTTAATGTCTTAACTATGCATGGTTTCCATGTGGCCCAAGTATCGCAAGTAATGGGCAAGACAGTGTTCTTTGAAGGTTAGATAAATTCTGTATATTTTGGAAAGAATATTCTTTAACATTAAAAATCAGGATAAAATCTGTTTTTCTCATAGAGAAAGATTTTATACCCAATTCAATGTTATAATTAGTTACTATATATGGAATATCTGTAGAAAACATCCTTATGCACTTTCTTGAAGTTTTAACTTAAGAATATATCTTTCTCTAACAGATGATAAGCACAAAATTGTGTTTTTGTTTCTACAGTGTTTCTTGTAAAATCAAAATGCATTAAAAATTCATGTGAAATATTTATTTACAAACCTTCAGTAATTTATTTGATGAAATCTGAAGAACCATGAGTTTAAACATGAAATACTTTGGCCAATATTATCTGTAATTTTAATGCTAAAATTAATTAATACTTCTATTCCTAATCTGTTTCCTAAACTGTTACTATCATTTGGCCCTTTATAGGCTTTCATACTTCCAATTTATTCAAATAGCAAATGATTGTCCAATGAGTTGGGATTGTCTCAGCTCTATAAAAAAGTTAATGGAAGAACCACAAACCTGGGAATAAAGGAAACAGTGAACAAAGAAGAGAAAAAAGTTAAATGAGTTTCAAGTAATTAAAACAGTGATATCTTTTGAAGAATCTTGAAAGTGGTCAAAGGTAAAATTTAGAAGATGAATCTGGTTTCATACATATTGATCACGAGACACAAGAAGAACATGGTCAGGATATAATGGAATGTAAAAGAATGTAGCTCAGTATCAGTTTGGAAAGTAGATCTGGAGAGTATGACATATCATGCCTAGTCAAGCCCTTAATAACCAACAATTTCTGTAGAAGACAAATGTAGCAGCTGAAAACTGTTATTTGTGCCTTGTGCAGAATTATCATATCTAATACTTTATATAATCACTCTACTTGCAGAAGTGTTGGACTCAAGATGAATTGGAGAAAAACAAATGAAGGCTTTTTATTTAATCCAGGGCAGAAGGCACTGTCTTTGCCAGAGGTCCCAAGGTAGGAGAGAATTCCAAAAAAGGGAAAGATCATTGGATGATCTACAGTAGGAAGGCATATGTAATAGAAGACATTGTCTAAAAAAGAACTGGAACTGGAATGCAAAGTCCCACTAATAAAGATAGACACAGAGGAGAGATGTGAAATACATTGGATGGAAATGATAAACACAGTAAAAGGATTTTAGGGAAATGCCTGAGAAAGAAAATAAGGTTAGATAAAATCATCAGAGAAGTTAAATAATGCTTGGGGCTTAAGACTCGGGTGAAGGAAGACTGTGGGGAAGTCTGTAGGAAAAGTGAGAGCATACAGACGTTCAGCAACATCTCACGGTTTAAATTCACAGGAAAATAAAAGGTATTTGTTAGAGAATGTATTTATAAGAAAAACCAAAGAGGAAAAGAGGCATTACCTTTACTCCACTTCAGTAATCATGGTACTTTGGACTGGGAATGAGATATTTTGCTGGCAGAATTAATGACAATATTTTTCTGAATATATAGTGTATGGACAATACAACAGCCTTTTCTATTCCCTTTAGGATCCAGTTTGAAACAGATAGAAACCTAAAGCCACTCCCAAGGAACAGGGCATTCCAGAGTGTTCTGCTGCATTCAGGTTCATGATTTGACTCCTGTTTTTATTCTGTGTCCTACACAGAAAAGTCTATGTCCTGTATGACTTGTCATATGAAGAAGGGGTGAGAGAAAATATAAAAGATGGGTAAGTTTCAATTTGGACTCATATCATGAGTGAAGAAAAAAATAAGGCAAACAAAAAGAGGAGAAGAGAAAAGAGAAAGAAAGAAACAAACAAACAAACAAAGAAACAAAGAAACAAAGAAAGAAAGAGAAAAGGAAGTGAAGGAGAGGTGTAGGAAAGGAAAGGAAACCTAGGAAAGAAACAACTGAAAATTGACAAATGAAAGGCTAAAGTCCTTGACTCAGATTGACTCAGAGAAGATAAATACCAGAGTGAGAGTCTCATGAGATGTGAAAAGATGAACAGGGTACAGAGAACACAACTAACAGCTGAAGAAAGGAGGAACATCTCCATGGAAATGGCAGGGAAGAATTCTTTCCTTGTTATGAGGAGAAAGAAAGTGATATACGTTTTGTCAGAGTAAATAAGGACTTCTGTAGCTACGTGAAGACACACATGCAATTTCATCAAGAACTCTTCTTGCGTGTGGCTAAACGTGGAAGACCTTGCTGATGAAAAACACACCAGGAGCTAAACCCACTGCCTACGTGTAGGAAAGAAAATAGAATTGTCCTATGAAATGTCAGCCCCTGCACTTTTCCAAGGTCCTCATGTTGTCCCTGGCATGTCGTGAGCTCATCATCATATCAAATGAATAAAAGATTAATAGGGAAAGGTGGATAGATGACTTAGATAAGTGGCCCAACATTTAATAACATGAAAAATTTTTTAAATAAATTAATTAAAATTTAACAATATTACAAGATTCTGCACTGAGCATGTGAGTTGTGTTAGCTTTGAGGGACAGAGTTTGGTCAGAGTGTCAGGTACTTGCTGAGTAGACATAACATGAGATGGAAACAGTCAAGTTTCAGAAAAATGTGGACAGTGTGATACCAGTTGGAGAATAAAATACCTCTATCTGAAGGAATATAAATGGAAATTCCTAGAAAATGGTCTTTAAGGAAAGATATTAAATTAGTACTACTTTTTATTGGGTTCTTGGTGAGGGAGAAGGATCATCTGTGTGCACATCTGTGAAGACCTGAAGGCAGGTGGCTTCTGGGAGGTAGACTGCAGACCGCTGCTGGTGCCACTCCATTCTGGAGGCCGGTGGGGCCCTCCTGGGGGCAGGGAGGCAGCCCTTTCCATTGAATCTTCCACTCTTGATATTTTCTTTTAACTTTTACAATAGGAATTCATTCAGGAATATCTTTTATGAGTGAAAACGATATGGAGAGACAGAAAGATCAGGGAAATAGGTCCCTGTGTCCTGCTTGTCTCAGGGTGTTACTGAGGTATGGGCATAGGTTGAATGAGTCTTAGGAACTGTAAATGTTTCCTTCACAGCATATTACTATTTCAAGGTGGAAGGACCCAGGAGGAGTTTGTGCACATGGTCAAGGAGAAAGTTTATAGGATATGCATGTGGACATGACAGACACAAGCTACTTCTGTCTGGAGAGGTTGTCAGGACATAGCAAAGTGGTGACCGAGTTTAGAGTCTGTGGAAGACAATCCCAGACTGGGGGCCAAGAGGCAGTGTGAACGGATGAATAAGAGCAGTCAGGAAAATTAGGACTCTCAATAAACACTCAAAGAGAAATAAACAAGAAGGTAATCCAGTGGATTATTGAAATAAAAGTCAAGGAGTCACTAGAGACCTATAGCCCCACAACAAAATCAGCAGATTTGGTAAGAAAATTTGCAACAGGATAGAAAGGAATATCTTATGGAAAGAGAAACAGCTTTGTGATCAAACAGAAGGAAGTTGAATTCTTGAGTTCTCTACTTACAAGAGCCAGTTTATCTCCCTCTTTGAATCTCAGCTTCCTCTTCCATAGAAGGGAGTTTAATGATAATAATTTTGTGAAGGGTTTTTCTGTTATTAATGCACTTGAGTGACTTACATGGACAGTGTCAGTGTGTCATACATTTCCTGACACATAGATGCCATTAACGTCACCTGATAGTAGATCCTCACCATAAGTTCAGTGGTGGAGAAAGAGCCAGCAAACCGGGATGCCCCTCTCTTCCTAGGACTTGCGTGCAAGTTAATTAATTGCGCAACTCTTTCCTTAATGCCTGATATCTTGCTAGACATTTAAACTCCATGGGGACAAACACTAGGTTTGTGTTTTTCATTATTGTTCAGACCTCTACCACTTCAGTTAATCAAAAAACCAAAACAAGATTTTGGTTTTCCTTTTTCTTTCCTTTTTTAAAAAAATTTATAGAGAGTATGTGTGTACATGTGGGGTGGGAGAGAGGGAGAGAAAGAGAGAAAGGGAAAGAGAAAGAGAGAGAGAATCTTAAGCAGGCTCTGGACATAAAGCTCGATCCCACAGCCCTAGGAATATGATCTGAGCCGAAATCAAGAGCCGGTTGTATAACCAGCTGACCCCCCCACCCAGGTGCCCCAAATTTTGTTTATCCCAAATGAAACAATCAACAGAGATATGTCTCCATTCTGAAGGAAGCAAGCCCTTTACTTAATTATGCAGAAATTCCCTTATCCAGAATGGGGTTGTTGCTGTTTCTTTTCATAAACAAATTATCTTTAAAGTGTTTTTAATATTTTTATTAAAAATTATTAATAAAAGAGTACTACCCTCCATAAGTGACTTGTAGCTTTGACCTGTCATATAATCAAGCCTTTCTGAACTGTTGAAGACGTTAATTTTCTCCAAGATTTCAAAGATCTCAAGTCCAACATAGTCAAAGCTCAAGATCAAAGAACCTAGATCCCCCCTCACCCTACCCCTGACTTCCATACCCTGCCAAATACCACATCCCAGGAATGTCTGCCAGAAGAATAATTTACCTAAGAACATGGCCATGAGTAGGAGATAGCCTTGAGACAGGCATGCTGGAAACTCTAACACCCCACTCAGTCCAACTCCTCTTATTCTTAAGAGGATATTTAGATATTTAGATATTATACTGTCCTGAAATATCATTATTTTAATAAATGTTCACAGATAGCTGAGCATCTCTTAGGTATTCATCATAGTGTTATGCTATGAATTCTCTTGATCGTGAGGGCAGGTGGAGAGAAAGGGATGTTTGTCAGTTGAACCCATTCTGTGATCTTTTAAGTGTTAGTGATCTTCTAGTTGAAGCTTATTTCTTTAATTGCTAAATCTGTTTCTGCTGCTGTTTTCTTAGGTCCTCTTGTCTCTCAGCCACTGTTGCTTAATATTTCTGATTGCTGCAATAGTGTCTACAGTGATTTTACATCACTGAAATATCCTGGGAGCTCACTAAATACAGATTGTGAATAGACAAGTGTTGTCAAGTTTGTAGAGACACAGAACTCTGCAGTTACTAATTCTGAGTCTGAGTCGGGAAACATTTATTGATACCAAATCTTTTTTACTTAGTTTACCTCACTGAATTCTGTGTGTTAATATCTTGCAGAAGGTGTTCCAGCTAGTGAATTGCAAATCACAGGGCCTTACTTAAACAGTGCCCAAATGCTCACCCACAGCTCTTTCTCACAGAAGAAGCCAGAATCAACTAGGAGATTCCTGCTCACTGACTCTAGCAGCCTGTCCAGAGGCCAGAGAGCTGACTCATGGGTATTCTCCCAGTAGATAAAGGACACTTTGGGTTTAATAATAGTTTTTATGCCTTTAGTTTCTTGAAAACAGTAGTGCTGCTATTCTAGTGATTAAGGTGAATCTTAACTGTGAATTGGGATCTAGTGGAAGAATAATGCAATAAAAATACCCTTGCTGTCCTGTGTCCTGCTGAATTGATTAACTAATGAGAGAATTTGAATTACTGCACATTCATATCCTTTGCCACCCCCATGCCTGGGTGAGTCTTGGGAACACAGGGTAATGAAAGGAGATTGAGAGTTTAGCCCTTACTTAAGATATGATCAGACTGTTGTGTCTAGTAAAATGACTAATAGATATTTCTGAATGTTTCCAGTAAACTGCCAACACGTTTCATGAAATGCATGCTTAATTTTGTGATTATAGCTATGAGAGCCAGAATGTGTCTTAGTAGCATGCTCTTTGCACAAGCAATGAAAGAAAGCCTAGAAGAAGCAGGTAACGTGCCTCAGGCCTCCTGGAGAATTGATGTCACAGCTGGAAATGTGACAATGGTTGTGCAATTCTGATCCCTGTGCATTTTTGTGTTTATTGATTTTCAATATAACTTCCTTTTATTCATATATACATCATACAACGTTATGACTAGGCCTTTATTTTTTGAAAGTGAGATTTTTTTATTGTTAATTGAAAAGATTGATAAACAAAAGTATGTAAAATAAGTAGGGATCATAAATATTTATAAAAGTGGGAGCTTTTACATTGGATAACCTATATAAAAGGAATTTAGTGGAAGAAGCATGATGGAAGAGGGTATCTTAAATTAAATGTTCAATGCCTTAAAACTTTGATTCCCTAAATTAAAGAAGATATATAAAATTTGATACCCCACTAGAGAGCTAGAGCTTGAGAAATTTATCTCGAGTCCTTTAGAATTTCCTAATTGGTCAAGTAGATGGGAGGAAGTTTGATAGTGTCTGAAGTATTACAGAATAAGTGACTTAGCATTCAATTTACTTCAAAACAGCTAAAGTTTAAGGAGGTATTCCTGAAGCTCTTAAGTTTTGAGCCTAGAAAAACTTGACCTAGTTTTTTAATGCTATTTTACCTCCTCTCTGAAAGCCACCTGCAAATAGCTTATTTGCATAGAGATAAAACACAAGGGCCTTCATTTCCCTTTTACTTATTACCAGAGTAACAAACCTCCGTTCACAGAGTACAACATCGTTTCTGTTACAAATGAAGAATCGGCTACTGATCTATATGCTTTGAATAAACAGTAGGCATTCAATTGCCAGCATCCATTCTTTAAACAAAAATGATAGTTTTTTTTAAACCCACCCAGTCAAATTGCCCTTTACTTTCATCTACAGAAAACCAAGACTTTGCAAAGATACTGGGTTTCATGACACAGGGTGGAAAACATTTATGAGCTAATTCAAGGACAAATCTATTTGTAGTTCATATACTAAATTTTTCCTAATGTCCAATTACTCATGAAAGTTAAAATGGTTACTACAGGCAGAATATCTTCACAGTAAAAAAAAGTACCATTTACATCAAAAAGTAATTTCTACTCCTTTTCTGAGAGACTTACAGCAATGTTATTAATTTTATGAAGAATCTAGAGTCAACCTGAGTAAAATCCTAATGACTTTCTGCTGGGCAAAGAAAATGAGGCCAATTGAAACACAACAGCTAAAGAATGTGGCATTTCAAAAGTAGATTTAATTGAAAAATGAAGATAGATGACAGATTCCATAAAATTCAAAGTCCAGAATTAGCATTTCTCCCCCTGCTTCCCAGTGGACCCCTCTCCTCCTTGTCTTAAACCTTTAAAATGGCTGTCTGTACAAGGAGCTTTTAGTCACAAAGTTGTTCCAGGGGCATGTGTATCAGTGCAGCTTGAGGAAAGTTCACAGGGCAGGGATAAGCAAACTCTGTCATGGAATGGATAGCAGTGCTATACAAAAATACTTCACCTGATGGGATACGATCACGGAACATAGCGAGACTGTTCTCATGACTTCTTTGCTTTTGGTAACAGATATGATAGCCACATTGATCTGTTGAAGCCTGTTGCGTTTGTATCTCAGTAAACCATATTTTTGTTCATTTTTCTTTTCTGCTTCTTCAATTTCTCCTCATTTCATTCATCAACTTCTACACTTTTATTCAGGTCCCTGTTTAAAACTGAAACTATGTTGAACTTTTATGTGTTTTTTTTTCTGTTATTGTCTGTCACTCCCAGCTTACTGAGATCTAAAGGTTGATACTAACTCCTTTTATAATTGATCTATTTTTCTTCATCTATAATGGATAATTTTCATAGGAGCTAGACAGAATGTTTTCTCATGCCTCAGACTTTTTGTTGAATCCTGATAAATGACGGTTACTTCCAGATTCCAATGAATGAACAAGTCTTTGCGTAGCCTGATAAACTCTGTCTCCTCAACCATCAGTGGCCTCAGTAAGCAATGCTCATATGTGGAGAGAGCACTAGACATTTAGAGAGGAATCCTGCAGAAGTCTACCTGAGTTAGAGCATCTGTGGACTAAACTTGCTTTTCCACCCATGGCCAGGTTCAGAGTTCAGAGAAGTTGGAGGCCAGTGTCAAGAACAGAATGAGATAGCACTCTTCTGTTGCACTACCCACACTTACAGGCGACTTGTGCTACAGTGGAATCAGGCACGATGAGAGAGTTGTAGAAAAGTCTTGTGTGTGTCCTCAAGAGTTTGAGGATGAAGCCGAACATGGCCAGGTCAGTCCTGGTACCCACTTCTTGCCTTCAACATCGTGAAACAGTTTTGTGATGGCAGCGCAAGGAAGGGACAAGGTGTTGTATTGCACGTTCATATTTTGGATGAGGGGATATCCCACAAGGCTAAGTAGATGCCACAGAAAATGTGAGGTGCTTGTGCCCTCAGCATGTATCTCCTGAAAGGCTGTTGCAAGAAGTCAGCAGAAGAACACGTTGTCCACGTTAGACTATTTCCAGGTGGCGGCAGAATCCCTAAGAACATAGGAACGTGGTCTCTGTTGGAAGCCCTGTCTAGTGTCTCCTTTCAGGAGAGCACAGACCAGACTAGTTAAAGAAGCTGCTGCCCTTTTTTTAATTCTTCATGGCCTAATTATCCTGCTGCAAACCTGGGAAAGCCATAAACTGGAGGGAGCAGGTTTTGATTCACATTCAACTAGACTTTTTAATTTTTTTTAATTTTTTTAAATAGTTTATTGTCAAATTGGTTTACATACAACACCCAGTGCTCTTCCCCATAAGTGCCCTCCACCATCACCACCACCTCTTTTCCCCCCTCCCCCTTCAACCCTCAGTTCATTTTCAGTATTCAATAGTCTCTCAAGTTTTGCGTCCCTCTCTCTCCCCAAATCTCTTTCCCTCTTCCCCTCCCCCAGGTCTTCCATTAAGTTTCTCCTGTTTTCCTGTTAGACCTATGAGTGTAAACATTTGGTTTATGTCCTTCTCTGCCTGACTTATTTCACTTAGCATCACACTCTCAAGGTCCATCCACTTTCCTACAAATGGCCATATTTCATTCTTTCTCATTGCCATGTAGTACTCCATTGTGTATATATACCACATCTTCTTGATCCACTCATCAGGTGATGGACATTTAGGCTCCTTCCATGTTTTGGCTATTGTTGACAGAGCTGCTATGAACATTGGGGTACATGTGCTCCTATGCATCAGCATTTCTGTATCCCTTGGGTAAATCCCTACCAATGCTATTGCTGGGTCATAAGGGAACTCTATGGATAGTTTTTTGAGGAACCTCCACACTGTTTTCCAGAGCGGCTGCACCAGTGTACATTCCCACCAACAGTGTAGGAGGGTACCCGTCTCTCCACACCCTCACCAGCATCTATAGTCTCTTGACTTGTCCATTTTAGCCACTCTGACTGGTGTGAGGTGGTATCTCAGTGTGGTTGTGATCTGTGTTTCCCTGATGATGAGTGATGTTGAGCATCGTTTCATGTGCCTGTAGGCCATCTGGATGTCCTCTTTGGAGAAGTGTCTGTTCATGTCTTCTGCCCATTTCTTCACTGGGTTATTTGTTTTGTGGGTGTAAAGTTTGGTGAGTTCCTTGTAGATTTTAGATACTAGTTATCTGATATGTCATTTGCAACTATCTTTTCCCATTCTGTCAGTTGCATATTAGTTTTCTTGATTGTTTCCTTTGCAGTGCAGAAGCTTTTTATCTTGATGAAGTCCCAGGAGTTCAGTTTTGCTTTCATTTCCCTTGCCTTTGAGGATGTGTCAAGTAGGAAATTGCTGCGGTTGAGGTCTAGGAGGTTTTTTCCTACTTTCTCCTCGAGGGTTTTGATGGTTTCCTGTCTCACATTCAAGTCCTTCAGCCATTTTGAGTTAATTTTTGTGTATGGTGTAAGAAAGTGGTCTAGTTTCATTCTTCTGCATGACTGCCTCAACTAGACTTTTTAAAACTTGAAAAAAGTCAAGTTTACCTCCGCCCCATTTAAATGTCTTTGTAGAACTTAAAAAATACTCTTGAAAGTTACCAGGTAGTGGAGATTGGCTGGAGTTAAGGAATAGTGGGAAAAGGAAAGTCAGGGACCATGTTTGCAGGTAGACATGGGAGGGGGCAAACAGCCATCTTTCTTACACCAGGGATTTTGGACCCACCCATAAAATCTATATAAGAATTGTGCGGACCTTGAACAGAGCCCACTTTCTCCTGTAGTTGTGTTTGTTCCTCAAATATCTGTTGTCAGGCAAATGGGTGGCTCAGTCCCTTAAGCATCTGACTTTGGCTCAGGTCCTGATCTCCCAGTTTGTGGGGTCCAGCCCCGCATCAGGCTCTGTGCTGACAGTTCTGAACCTGGAGCCTGCTTCAGATTCTGTATCTCTGTCTCTGCCCCTCCCTTGTTTGTGCTCTATTTCTCTCTCAAAAATAGATAAATGGTAAAAAAAAAAATCAAATATCTGTTGTCAATATTATTTGAATGTTTTATCTTGTTTCTCATATAGTAGGGATAACCAGCCTCCCTGTCTCTTTCTATCTATTACCTATTGATAAATGAATATATACATACATATGTACATGGCTATATTTACTTACTTATTTATTTATTTCATCCACTATGCATAGTAAAAATACACTGAGTTTCCTTCTAATATATGGCAAACAATGAGTATCTAAATTCATAAGATATGTACTTTTTAAGAAAAGCTATAAGATAATTAAAGGGTAATGTGAAACTTACAAAATAGAGTACCCTCAACCATCAATTGAACATGACTTTTATTTCATTCATCTTTCCAGGCTAAAATAAATCTCCATTTTTCTCAGCCATTCTGTTTATTTTCAAGAATAGAATGCTCGGTCTGACATGTTAGTGTGTGTGTGTGTGTGTGTGTGTGTGTGTACATGCACACATGTGTTTTGCTGCTGTTAAATTTTTTATGGTTTATAGACTTGAATCCCGCTTTGGGAGATAAGTCCCCCACACACATGAAATTGAAAAATCTATTTCTTCTATTGAATTCATGGTATAGATATAGAACAGTTGATTGTCATTTCCAAATTAAGTATAGAGAGAACACAATAATTTTTAAAATAAAAGAAATTAAAATTTGCTTATTTTCTAAATATGAATATATGCAGTTCACAAGGAGATCCAAAGATACTAATGAAGGAGGTGCCCTAATTCTTTGTAGCTTATTTGTTTTCCTTCCCTCTACTGCTCTTTGTCAACTAACCCAGGAATTTTCCTGAAAGGATTATAAAACAGATAAGTAGACATGCAGGGAAATGTCGGGCCCCTAGAGTAGAAGACTAATTGGCTGAAAAATGGAAATCAGCACTGGAGGAGAGCTGGGTAGTTAGGAGGCGCATGAGAGAAAACAAGTCAGAGGAGGACGCTTGCTCTGGTTGTTCAGGAAGATAACATGAAGACAGTGCTCTCCCCCAAAACGAGATAGTAAATCCATACCTTTTCCGGTGCTCATTGTCTGTTCCCTGAGTTTGCTAAAGAAAAAAAAAAAGAAGAAAAAGATGAATCCATAAAACCTCATTCCTTATTCCATCTGCTTGCACTCAGTGACCTTAGGGTATTTTCTTTATCTAGAAAGTGGAAAGGTATTACTCCTGAGCAGACAGACCAAGGGCTTAGAAACATATAATTGACATAACATGAGTAGGATTTCTGCAAGTTAAAAATTACTGTGTAAAGCGTTGTCCCTTCCCTTTTCACTCGCCCCATGCCCTCACCCTGACAACTCCCCAAATCTGTGAGCCTTGTTTCAGACCCATCAGAGAGCATAAAACCAAGGATCTCACATGCAGCTGAGCGCACAGTGAGCTTGGCTGTATAAGGGGTGCTGGGGCAGACCAGCTGCAAAATCAAACTCAGAAAAAAAAAAAGAAACTGATTTGTCCTTTGCATACAATTTTTTAAAGACTTTAAAAAATTTTTTTTTGACTTTTATTTATTTTTGAGAGACAGAGACAGAATATGAGTGGGGGAAGGTCAGAGAGAGAGAGAGGGAGACACAGACTCCTTCCTAAGCAGGCTCTGGGCTCTGAGCTGTCAGTGCAGAGCCTGACACAGGGCCCAACTACAGAACTGTGAGATCATGACCTGAGCTGAAGTCTGGTGCTTAACTGACTGAGCCACTCAGGAGCCCCATGCATACACATTTTAACAACAACAGTAACAAGCATAAAAAACAAAACCTTCAAAGGCTTATTTGCTTTAGACTTGGGAACATACCACATATTATTCTATATAGAGTCAGAGTGTCTTCATTCCCCCTTGAAGGGCCAGCCATTTTATAAACAAGTAGCAAATTTTAATCACCTTTTGGGCTGCTAGCGACTTCCATGTACCTGGCCCTCCCATCCCAGAGTGATCCCTCCCCTCTTCAAGACAGGTGGAAGTCAGATCTGGAATCAAAGCTTTTTTCCATATAATAAATAAGTGCATAAACCTTATTTTCATCCTTTTTGAACCAGGTTGTATTTTTCACTCACTAGACAATGTATTAATGTGTGAGTTCCTTTCATAATGAAATGGTAAATTTATTATCTGAGAGTATACAATATTATAATAATTATTAAGGTAATAATACCTATAATATTATTAAGGTAATAAAAAGTGTCTTACCAGGTTTCCAATAAACTATTTTTAACTGACATATTAAAAATATAGACTCACCAAATATTTCTAATCAGGCCCAAAGACATATAATTATGAAAATATAGCAAATACATAAAATCTAGTTAAATATATCTCCCTATCTAGTCTTAAATTTTTCTAAGAAGATGGCATTTCAGCACTAGAGTTAGGCTGGCACCACGTTGCTTTCTTCAAGAAGAGTGCATGGAAAACAGAAGAAAATCTAACACAGAGAAACAGATTTATATTGTATATAGGACATCTTTTTTTTTAATTTTGGTGATTGGTTTTTCCTTCACACTATTATTTCTGACAGTTACTATTTTAGGTACTTGAGATCTGTACTTATATCCATTACTCCCTTGATACCCCAAGACTCAAAATGTCCTAATTGGCCAAGTTAAGAAAGAACCCAAAGATTAAATGTTTCAGATGTTAAGATATCAAGGATAAAGCCCATTAAAAATACATAATTAAAATACCTTTGATAAATAGATCTTTCCTTCTTGAGACCCTTTTAATGGAGACTTATTTTAATCTCCATGTTGACAAGAAATCTGATGCCTTATTCTGATTCAGGGCCCATCAGACTTTCTTAAAACAGTCTTTGTTTACTTTCTGTGGTTCTCTGTGCTTAGGTTTACTGACATGAAAATGGAGCGAATGATAGATCAGTATATCTGTGTTGACTGAGTTAGTACATGTAAGGTTGCTAAGAAGCATGTCAGTATAGAGTTCCATACCCAGTAAGTGGCATCTGTTAGTAGTGGTGCCCTCTTGTACTTTGGGATAATAAAACCTACATCTGTGCAAAGATCATTTATAAATGGGACTCAATCTTCACATTAGTTTTGACCATTCAAACCCTTTCAGCTCACAGTTTTCTCTTACCCAGAACTCCTGTGACACCAAGTTAGGCAGGATTTTAATTAGATACATTAAGTCTAATAAGCTCCAAGACATCACAGTAAAACCTGGAATTATGAGTAGCTTATTCTGTGCATGTTCTGCAAAATGAGCAAATATTTCTAATAAATTTTATTTTATTTTATTTATTTTTTAAATTTTTTATTGCTTTATTTATTTTTGATACAGAGAGAGACAGAGCATGAAAGGGGGAGGGGCAGAGAGAGAAGGAGACACAGAATTGGAAGCAGGTTCCAGGCTCTGAGCTGCCAGCACAGAGCCCGACACGGGGCTTGAACCCACAAACGTGAGATCTGACCTGAGCTGAAATGGGAAGCTCAACCGACTGAGTCACCCAGGCCCCCCTCTAATAAATTTTAATGATAAACTAGTAAGTGGTACTTTGATGCTCAAGTCACACGATCACAACTGAGCCAATGGTTCCTTGAGATTCAATTTGATACACAAGTGCTTTGGATTACAAGCCTATTTCTGGAATGAATCATGCCAGCAAACCAAGGTTTTACTCTAAATGGTTTCAGATAGTTGTTTACATAAATAGATAATGAAGATAAGGGAGGAAGATTGCATATTTTGTAAATAATGGATTTTATTTAGTATCTATTTAGTTAGAACCATTTCTCCTCCCTTGTCCTCCAAAGAAACCGATTAACATGTTAAAGTAGCTAACCATATACCCAGTTGCCAGATATATTGTCAAATTTTGGAGATTATTGGTTTGGTGTTTGGTATTGTTTGACATTTTGGTGTTTGTTTTTCAATGTCAGTCTTTTTGAAAATTGTGTTTAGTTTAAGGCAAAAGACAGAAAGCTGATTTTATGGACCAGGGAAGGGGTTGCTGAGAGCACTGAACCAAGTTCATGAAGGCAGGATGCAGGGAATAGCGTGTGTGTCCACAACACAGGCTGCAGCTGATCTTGTTCAGCACCTAGGCTGGATGCTCTTGGGTTGATGTTTGCCGATTTGCATTCTTCTCACTTAGAAATTCCCATATCCTTTGCTGTGGGTGCCTGTTCACTCTTTAGGGTACATGTAGTGCTGTACACTCACTGCCCCAGTGGAAGGGAAGGGATCTTGTTCCACATGAAGATTATACATTTTTGTGATTGTAGTAGAAAGCATGAATTTTCCAGGAACATCAAAATTCCTTTTTAGGGTTTCCCTCCTCAATTTAGGACCCAAGTTTTCTAGCCAGAAGGGAGAAGAGAGGCCTTGTTAAAATTTTCCATGTCATAAGTCAGGATGTTACAAGTTTTGACATTATTGTTCTCTGGTCCACTTTTAATAACCACTCTCTGTGGATCAAGTGGTAATACATTTCTTCTAGTGCAAACCAGAGTTGGGGGAGTCCCAATAGACACAGAAGTATGCACCTCAATATCTGAAATTATTAGGTTACTATACTTCACATTTTTTCCACAAATGATAAGCAATTTTTTAATGTTTATTTATTTATTTTTTGAGACAGAGAGAGGCAGATCATGAGTAGGGGGTGTAGAGAGAGAGGGAGACACAGAATCTGAAAAAGGTTCTCACCTATCAGTACAGACCCAGATGCAGGACTTGAACCCATGAAACATGACATCATGACCTGAGCTAAAGTCGGACGCTTAACTGACTGAGACATCCAGGTACTTCAATGATAAGCAATTTTGAATCTCAGGCTTGTAATGAGTTATCTAT